>NC_132895.1:32773079-32790579 GCF_030463535.1 Salminus brasiliensis | reverse complement strand
TGGGGCTGGCTGGCTGGCTGACTGGCTGGTTGGTTGTGTGTGTGGCTGGCTGGCTGGCTGACTGGCTGGTTGGTTGTGTGTGTGGCTGGCTGGCTGGCTGGCTGGTTGGTTGGTTGTGTGTGTGTGTGGCTGGCTGGCTGGTTGGTTGTGTGTGTGTGTGGCTGGCTGGCTGGCTGGTTGGTTGGTTGTGTGTGTGGCTGGCTGGCTGGTTGGTTGTGTGTGTGTGGCTGGCTGGCTGGCTGGTTGGTCTGAAGGTCTCTCTGTTCTCTTCCTCGGGCTTCTTTGCAGGGAGGTGTTCAAAGCCAAACACCGACAGACTGGCAAGAAGGTGGCCCTGAAGAAGGTGCTGATGGAGAACGAGAAAGAAGGGGTAGGTCCTCATAGCTGAGCTGTAGGTGAACGCTTACTGCTTTAATAATTATGGTATTGATGGCATCTCCTCTCCTCTCCTCTCCTCTCCTCTCCTGCAGTTTCCCATCACGGCTCTGAGGGAGATCAAAATCCTGCAGCTGTTGAAGCACGAGAACGTGGTGAACCTCATCGAGATCTGCAGAACTAAAGGTGGGTGGGCTTGTGAGCGCTCTGGGGTCAGCAGCAGTTCGGCGAGATGCTGTTAGGCTGTGTGTGGTCTGTAGTCTGCACCTGTTGGACTGTTGGTTTGAGTCTCCTCTCTGTCCCGCAGCCACACAGTTTAACCGCTATAAGGGCAGCATCTACCTCGTGTTCGACTTCTGCGAGCACGACCTGGCCGGCTTGCTCAGCAACGCCAACGTGAAGTTCACGCTCTCCGAGATCAAGAAGGTCATGCAGATGCTGCTGAACGGCCTCTACTACATCCACAGGAACAAGGTCAGTCTGATCCCAAGGCTCTGGGGCTTCAGACGTTCTAGGCTCGGTCGGTTCTAACCGTGGTTTTGCTGGTTCTTCCCGTCAGATCCTACACCGAGACATGAAGGCGGCCAACGTTCTGATCACGAGGGACGGCATCCTGAAGCTGGCTGATTTCGGGCTAGCTCGGGCCTTCAGTCTGGCGAAGAACAGCCAGGGGAACCGATACACCAACAGAGTGGTCACCCTGTGGTACAGACCCCCAGAGCTTCTGCTGGGTGAGGAGAGCCACAGGAGAACCCGTGGCTGAAGGAACTGAAGGCTTATTGTTCAGCTGTGGAGTAACTACTGTTAAACCGTGTGTGTGTGTGTGTGTGTGTGTGTGTGTGTGTAGGAGAGAGAGATTATGGCCCTCCTATTGATCTGTGGGGCGCTGGGTGCATCATGGCTGAGATGTGGACCAGGAGCCCCATCATGCAAGGCAACACTGAGCAGCACCAGCTAACACTAATCAGCCAGCTGTGTGGCTCCATCACTGCAGAGGTACCCCCCCTTCACCTCTACTGCAGCTTAGCAGTTAGCATGCTAGCAGTTACAGGATGCATCTTTGAACCCACTCTGGGTCTCGTCAGCACGGTACGATGGGCTCTACTGTGGGGTCCCTAGACCTCTGACATGAGACCTTCCTTGATGGTCAGTTCTGGCTTGAAACTGGTCTCACATCCAGACTGATATATGTAAATGACCTGCACTCTGATTGGCTGCCTTGTTGTGAGCCTCTCTGACCCTCGCTGTCTCTCTCAGGTGTGGCCGGGCGTGGACAAGAAGTACGAGCTCTATCAGAAGATGGAGCTGCCGAAGGGTCAGAAGCGGAAGGTGAAGGACCGGCTGAAGGCCTACGTTAAAGACCCGTACGCTCTGGACCTCATAGACAAGCTTCTGGTGCTGGACCCGGCTCAGAGGATCGACAGCGACGACGCCCTCAACCACGACTTCTTCTGGTCCGACCCCATGCCCTCGGACCTCAAGAACATGCTGTCCACCCACAACACCTCCATGTTCGAGTACCTGGCCCCGCCCAGGCGACGGGGTCACATGCCCCAGCAGCCGGCCAACCAGAACAGGAATCCGGCCACCACAAGCCAGCCGGAGTTCGACAGGGTGTTCTAGCGTGGGCGGCTGCATTCGTTCGCTTACGGACCAGTCCCGGATTGGTCGAGGAGGAGACAGAGACTTCACGATGCGGGCCGGCCAATAGCGTTTCAGACGACATGTGATGTTTACATGTTTGTTTTGTTGTTTTTCGTGGGTTATTGATCTTCTCATGGTCGTTCTGGTGGTGAATCTCTCTATAGGACTAAAAGTACAGCTTGAAGCTCGAGCTGTTGAACAGGGCGGCTCCTCACCGAGACGCTCGGACCTCCTGGTCTTGTCCAGGTCTGTTCTGTTAGCATTGGGACACACTGATGGAGATGAAGGTCCATTTTAAAAAGCATCCCCTGTTCAGCAGCGTTGCTCGGTTCTGGCATTTGATTGGACGCCCTTCTGAGTAGATTCGCCACTGAACCACCGTGTTGGGATTAGAACCTGGATCCCTCTGAAAAATCCCAGTTTTCTCCACGTCGTTTCAGCAGGTTTATGGTTTGAGTTTGAGATTATTTCTAATTTTATTATATTAATTTACTCTTTTATAAGGCTTTTATTTTTAAAAACGGAGTGTTTGGATATTATAGTGTGTATAATGTTGTCCCACATCAATAAACCTCACGTTCAGTCAGCTTGCTTGCTCCCGTTTCTTCAGTAAATGTGAAATTTTTTGCGTTAAATTAACGTTATGAATGTGCTGTGATACGATAATCGAATCTTTTGGTTTACAGCTAATTTCTATTTATATAATTTATATAATACTTGTCAGCGCTTCAACAAAACTAGGGCTGATCCCGGCGAGTTTTAATGGAGTGTATTATTCCTTTGTTTTTACCGCTGTGTTCTAGCAGAGCTCCCTCTGGTGGCCTTTATGAACTTTTTTAATAATTTTGATTTATTTAATAAATGTATTTCTAATTTCACCTCATCTGCTGCCCCCAAGACTAACGCACCTTTCCTCCGACATGTTAACATCCACTGCCTCTTCTCCACCGGCCCAGCTTCCCAGCTCCAGCATCAGCATCAGGGAGGAGGTGCCATCAACGCCCCCCTGAGAGGGCCAGGCCGGTTGTGCTCTATCTGACTCCGGCTGCTGATGGCAAGCTTCTTGGCATCATTAAGAGACCCGTAGATACCACAGCAGTTTGGGGTCTGCGGAGTGGAGCGGTTTCGCAGTGGAACATGAGAACGTGACGTAATATCTGTGGTTCTAGAGTGCTCCAGACGCTTGTCCGTGTTCTGTCTTTACTCTTGAATTACGGCTGGTTAGGAACCCAAACTATGGGGGGCGTGCTCCGTTGTGTCAGCAGGAGAACCTCACTCTCTTCTTTGGTTCTACACCAGTGTGTTTAGTGAGGCTAATGCTAACGCACGCTGTAAAAACTGCAGTGCTCACTTACGGCCACCAGGTGGCGGGATTGTGTGTCCTTTGCTCAGGCTGCTGTCTGTCTAATAAACGCCATTTCCGTTTCCAGGTGTAGGGCCCTAAGTAGGTAACAGGGGGCCAGTTGAGGGCCAGCCTGTAGGTTAAGGTTTGCTAAATGCCACTACTCCCAGTATTCCCAGTACTCCCAGTATTCCCAGTATTCCCAGTATTCTCAGTAGCGCAGGTAACCGACTCGTGATTGAATCTGAACCGAATCAGAAGTTCGACTCAGTCGAGCCGTGAATGCAACCTTATGGTTTCTTTTAATGGTTTAACGCCTATAAAAATATTTCAGCGTCAGTCTGGGAATGATGTGACGTCTGTAATTAATCATAAAACTAAAACGAATTGATTAATTATGTAATAAATCAATCAATCAATAAATAAAGTCGTAGTATCGCAACAGAGCCGCGCGCGTGCGTGTGTGTGTGTGTGTGTGTGTGTGTGTGTGTGTGTGTGTGTGTACATAGACTGCACCGGCCCTCCTTCGTCCTCCACAGGACGAGAATCTAAACAAAATGACTCGTTGACTCGGACCTTTCCGAAGAGTCGGTTCAGTAAGCTTCACTTACGCTGCGCATCGCTACAGAAGGCGCGCTCCCGCCTAGCGCAGCTGTCACACGACCGCGCGCGCCTTGTATAGCTAAAAGCTACAGAGCTCTGGTTTAGAGGAAGACACGCGCGCGCGCGCACAGCAGGAAGAAGAGGAGAGACCCCCCCCCCCTCCTGCTAGCCTCTCGAGAGAATACCCACCCACACACACACACACATACACACACACTCTCTCTCTCGCGCGCGCCGGAGCAGATTGAGAGGACCCTGTTCCCTGCTGCTGTGGACCTCGTTTGAAACACACACACACACACACACACACACACACCGTGGCTGTGGACGGGGAGAGACGGCGCGAGAGCCATGAGCTGGGGAAGCGAGCTGTGGGTGAGTGCCGGTGTTTTTGTTTTTTTGAAGACCACCACCAACAACAGCGGCGTTAGGAGCTCGAGCCGCCCGTACGCGGGGCTGTTACCGGGGAGACATCGTTACCACACCGCGCACGGGCTTCTGGACGGCTCTCGCGCTCTTTGCGCGCGCCCTCTAACCGATGTTGCTTTGCACACGTGCTCGTTTTTTTGTGTGTGTGTGTGTGCACGAGAGTCTTTCAGCCCATATTAGAGCTGCAGTGCTGTTAAAAGCTGAGGATGAGGATGATGAGGAGGATGAGGAGGATGTGTATAGGACCTGCTGCTACAGCTGATGCGTGCTTGAGGCTCGTGCATGCTCCCCTTCTTCCTGCTGCAGCGTTGCGCCTGTTCAGGGTGCTCGGGTGCTCGCGTGCAGGCAGGGACAGCGACAGATTGTCCAGAACCGATGCTGCAGTCCGCAGTCCTGGTCCGGTCGTGCAGCACCCACTGTCTCCATATGCCGTGTGCATAAATGGACCTTTGCTGGGTTAGCTTTTGTACTAGTGGCGCATGCACAAGGGGTTGTTTCCTTATTTGGGTTCGTGCGCGAGTGCTGGAGGTGGCACGATACTGAAACTGGGAGTCTTGAGTATCATCCGATACCGATACGCCTTCTCGCAGTGTGTGATGACTGTCCTGCGGGGTGTTTGAGGGTTTGAGCGCGGTGGTCTGCATACAGGGGTCGTCCACATGTGTCCAAATATTTAAAAACAAACAAACAAACAAAAAAAATATATATTATAAAAATATATTCCAGCCCAGCAGGGGGCGCTAAAATGCAATGTTTACCGGCAGATTTGTCAAGATGTAGTGTAACGGCCAAAACAGACCTAAATACCATAGGTGTTTATGTGTACCATAGGGTTTGTTTACGTTGCCATGGCGACCTTGCACTTTCAGATTAATATACATATGCATGTTAGTAATATTTAACGGGGCACTCTGCCCTCTAGGAGAACTGCACGCATCGCTACATCTGCTGTACCATCTGTCTGTTCCACTTTAAAGATTAGGAAACGTTACTGCCGAAGTAGCCGGTTAGCCGGTTGTGTGACGCAGTTTAGTGATGCATGCTGGGTAATGTAGTTTGAGAACACTAAAAGGATACCCAACCGTGAATTCTGTCAAGTCTGTCTATTACACAGGGACTAGACAAGCTCTGTATGTGTGTGTGTGTACATTTGCACATCAGTGTTGGCAGCAGGGGGTGCACCTTTACCTAGTTGAATGCATCCTTTAGAAAGGGTGTCCACAAACTTTTGGACATATAGTGTACTGAATTAGGCTAAAATTCTGGAGCCAGATTGAGCTCCTGAATCTGCTGACAGAACGACCATAACTCAGAACGGCCAGTGTTTCCATCTTCCCGCGCGGGTCAGCCTGAGTGCACGGCCGTCATTGACCACCACCGATCAATCACCGATCGATATCCAGCCCGTCTCAGGCTTTAGCCGGTATTGATGGACTGTGCGAGGCTGCACATGTGGGTCATCTGATGCTGTCTGTGATGTACTGACAGCGGACACTGAAACTGACCCTCTGCTGTGACAGACTGGCCTGTAGATCAGAAGGCGGCCTCCCAGGTGTCTTCTGGCCGTAGTTTGTTCGCTGTAACTCCGAGAAGGAGGGAATGAAGTGTCGTTGACCTCATTTCACCGACCCAGGCCGAAGTTGAGGGTTCGAGCAGGAACAACAGGGTCAAAACATGAAGCCGTAATTTTGCTGTAGTTAAAGGAGGACTCGGGACACAACAGAAAGGTATACGCTAAATTGACAAAAGTATTGGGACACCTGCTCATATATTGTGTCTGATAGCTGATTACATTAGCCGCAGGAGTGTTAGTGAGGTCAGGATGGAATTCCTTCTCGTGGAAAGTTGAAATTTTGGAGATACAAGGTTTTTTTTTTGCGTGACATCAACAGATATATCAGGTATACCAGTGATCTGTAGGGTAAAGAACATTAACTTAAAAAAATTCCCAAGGTGGTTCCCAATTCCCGGCAGACTCTTGGCTCTGAGGTCACTAAAGTAAAACAGTTATTTGTGCTATGTTGTTGCTAGGTGGTCGAGGTGGTATCCCATGTGCTTGCTGTGGTGTTGCTAGGTGGTTGCTATGGTGTTGCCAGAGCAGGCCGCTGACACTTTTTCCCCGGGAAAACTCCCAGTAAAAAACCCACGGCGTCACAGAATCGCTTTGCTTTGCGAGTCATGTCGCGCCGCTGTCTTCAGATTCGGACTCGACTGTTTTCTCAGAACTGAACTGAAACTCTGTGAAGAATCTAAATGCCGCCCCCATGACGCCGGAGCCTCCTGGTGGTTTCTCAGGAATTGGACTGGGGCTTGGGCAGCTTTCCCCCCTTAACCTTACCGGGATTTCACACTGAACCACTTCCCTTTGTAATTACCGCTGAATACCTGGGTTAAAGTGTGTGTGTGTGTGTGTGTGTGTGTGTGTGTGTGTGTGTGTTGCCCACAGCGAGATCTGAATTACTGGTTTTCCTCATCAGACCCTGGTTGGCGCCTGGAATCGGATTTGAAACCGGTTTCAGATTAAAGGAGCAGTTTGGAAAAAAATCCAATGACCCTGATTGCTCACTGAACCCGGGAGCAGCCGATTGGCCGAGAAATGTTTGGTATCTGACGCGTGCTTTTCTCGTTTAGAACCGAAGATGCTAGGCTAACATTGCTAACAAACACTGGACTTACACTGTCACCAATGTTAGCCCAAGCTATTTGCTTCACAAATCAAGTCATGGTGCGCTACGTAAACAACATGGACTGATCTGGACTGATAAACATGTAGGTCTCACCGTCTTCTAAACCCACAAAGATCTGAAGCTCTGAGAAACAGGTTACTGCGGAAGTGTGTTTTTACAGACATCAGTAAATTGGCGACAGTCCAAATCCAGTGTATGTTAGCAGCGTTAGCCTAGCGTCTGCTGCGGTGAACGAAAGATCGCGGCCCACGGAGTCTGGAGTGCTGAGGTGAAGACGGCACCTTCTAGGTTTGTAGACTTTGTATTTTCAGAAGTTTAGAAGGAACCAAATGTGAGAAGCTCTTTGGGTTGCCAGAGAAAACCGCGTGACACACTCGCACACACACACACACACACACACACACACACACTCGCGCACACACACACACACACTCGCACACAGAAGCATATGGGTGTTTGTTCAGAGGAAGCCAGAGGAAGTCACGACCGTAAGCTGCAGCCTGCCATGCTGTTGGTACCCACTGGAATCAATCCAGCACACACACACACACACACACACACCTACTTTACATTTTAGTGTGACTCTAAGCTTTAATCTGAAACCATATTTGAACCTTTACAGTGATGATTAGCTTTGAAAGTGGCGTTTGTTTATTAATTAGCCAAGTTAGCCTCTCTGCACTGTAGATGCACTGTATGGACAAAAGTATTGGGACACACCTCTTATAAGGTGTATAAAACCAAGCTGCTAGCCGTGCAGTCTGCCTTTCTCACACACAGTAGTGAAGGAACGGGTGTTCCTAAAGTCAGCTGGTGAACCCCCCCCCCCCCCCTAGATCTTCCTCCATCAGCTGTGAGTGGTATTAGTATTGATCAGGAGAAGAGTTTAGGAGGAACAGCTCACAGAGAACAGCTCAGCCACCGTGGGGGGCGGCTCCATATCAGTGCCTGTGGGCTTAGAACGGGACGTCCTTCTAAAAGCTCCTGTAGGTGGAAGAGTGTGGAGGTGTCCCAATACTTTTGCCCATATTTTGTGGTCAGGGATGGACGGCACCTTCCTCTTTCCTACTCATCCTCGCACGTAGCTGAACTGTGAGGTGGACACTGTGTGTGTGTGTGTGTGTGTGTGTGTGTGTTCAGTAGAAACACTAGGAGCCTGGCTGCAGTGTTTTGGGATGATGCTTTAGAGATGCGATAAGAAATCACAGGCGGCATCTGCCTGGACACACACACACACACACACACACACACACACACACACACACACACACACAGATACAGGTAGAGTGAAGGTGAGAAGTACACACACACTCCTGGAGTGAACACACACTCCCATCATGCTGTGTTTCATTTACTTCTCTGCCAGAACAGCAGCGGCGCTCCCCTTCCCTCATCCGTCTGTATTCTGTCCATCATCTCTCTCATGTCCGTCTGTCTGTCTGTCTGTCTGTCTGTCTGTCTGTCTGTCCGTCCGTCTGTCCTGCCTTTCTTTTCATCTCATCGCACTCTTAACCGTTCTTACCTCTCTCGCTCTCTCCCTCTCTCTCTCTTTTCTCCAGTGCTCATGTCTCAGGTCACGCAGGCGACTCCCGCTGAGTCCAACTGAGTCATCTTCAGATACGAATCCCTGCTGAGTCGCTCATGTTCATTCAATCTCGTGAATGAATCACTGATTCATGCAATCCGACTCCTTATCCCACCTATTCAGGATAAAGGGAATCAGTGGGGCACAAAAGAGAGGCGATTCTCTGAGGTCGATTCTCCAAAAGAATCGACAGGAAGTTGACTCACTGAGTGAATCAGCAGGGAGTTGGTTTTCTCTGACTGAGGCCGTGTTTCAGTCTGTATAGACAGATAAGTTCGTACCGTGTGTCAGGATACTCTCTAAGCAACTAAAAAAAGGTTCTACGCCTGGTTCTTTGACAATGGTGGAACCTTTTTTGGCGCTATGAAGAACCGTCTACACCAGTGTGAAGAACCCTTAAGTCGTTAGACCCTGTACGTGAGCCCCCAGCTCAGTTCCTCGCTCTCACAGCAGTGTTACAGGCCCTGACGTAGAACCTTGTTGGATGTAGGGTTCAAGGGGTTAAACTAGGCCCGTGGTTCTTGTCCTGTTGTCATGTTTCTTTTTTGGACGGAAACCGTCCATTCAGGACCGCTCTCAGCGGTATCTGGGCAGATTTGGCTGAACTAGCTCTGCCATTGGTCGGGACTCTACCGGTAGAACTGAAGACCTAATGTATGACCTGACTGAGGAACCAACCAGTGATTTTCAGTGGGTGGGACTATTTCTATCTGACAATCACTCCATAGCTTCTGAGGGTTCAAATGTAAGACAAAAGTATTTGGACACCTGCTTCTGCATTCATTGCTTCTTCTGAAATCAAGGTGATTAAAAGAGCTGATCCTGCTTCTGTTGGAGTGACTGTTTCTACTGTCCAGGGAAGAAGACTTTCTTCTAGGTTTCAGAGCAGAGCATTGCTGTGAGGATTTGATTGCATTCAGCGGCAATTCAGCGTTAGTGAGGTCAGGATGTTGGATGGATGATCACCACCTCACTTCATCATCCCCTACTCTCTTCTCTACAGGGACTAGCCGAGCTCTGTGTGTGTGCGTGTGTGTGTGTGCGTGTGTGTGTGTGTGTGTGTGTGTGTGGACGTATAGTGTGTGGAAAAGCATTGGCTTTGTAAAAGAGCTAAGAGTGTAGCTCTCTCACTCTCACTCTCTTCATCGCTCTCGTTCACTTTGTGTGTGTGTGCCCTTCAGCGTTACACCTTCTCTACGTTCTCACCCAGTTTTTCTCTCTTCTGTATCACCCCTCCCCCTCCATCCACCCCCCACCACCACCACACCGACCCCAGAGTTTAATCAGTCTCATACACAGGGGAGAGAGACACACAGCCGAAGAGAGAGAGAGAGAGAGAGAGAAGGAAGAAGTGGAGCAGAGGCACACTGTGTGTGTGTGTGTGTGTGTGTGTGTGTGTGTGTGTGTGTGTGTGTGTGTGTGTGTGTGCGCGCGCTCAGGTTGGAAGGTGAACTCCAGCACCCTCGTTCTTCAGTGCTGACGTCACTCTCCTCCTCCTACAGCTCTAGTGTAGGCACACACACACACACACACACACTCACACACACTCTGGTCTCTGGTACGTTTGCAGGGCGATTAGCTTTGGGCCTCTCTCAGTGTTCCTGATGTAGCTCTGCTGAAGTGCCCCGATGTCGTCCAGACCTTGTGTCCTATGACCTATGAGGCTGACGTAGCTAGTTGCTAAGCGGCCGGAGCCTGGGGGAGCACAGTCGGCCTCGCTCTCTCCGGGAAGGTAGATGGCGCTCAGCTTCAGTCCCCACCCTCCTGGTGTGGGGAGCATTGCTAGTGCTAGGGGGAGCTTTTGCTCAATGGTCCAGCCCTGCTGTTACCAGTTAGCCAACTTAGTCAACATCTTATGAATCACCATAACAACATTTATCACGATACGATAAAATAGGGTCACATTGCCCGGCCCCACTTTGAGGGTCAGTAGTCTGGCCGTTGAGCTGTTAGTGTGGTCTTCCGTTCTAGAGAACCGCACACCTACGCAGTCCAGGTAGCCTGTTCGATTCTCTGGAGGTATAAAATTAGCCCTGTTATTCTCCTCTATCTCTCTCTGTCTCTCTCTCTCTCTCTCTCTCTCTCTCTCTCTCTCTCTCTCTCTCAGTGAACCTAAGCTGCAGGAAGGAAGTGCTAGGCAGGATGTGACATCATCATGTCCTGATCTAGCGCAACTGTGTAGTGAATCTGCAGCTGACTCACTATCTATTCACTATCTACTATAAATATCCTACTATCCTAGGTATCATAGCTCAGTAATTACCATAAATGATTTAATAACTAATAACATTATTTTGTAAGCATAAGAAATGATTCAATAACTACTAGAAAGCGTTTAATAACTAATGTAATTACTTTATGAGTGGTATTAAATGTTTAGTAACTACTGTAAGTTATTTAATAACTAGTATAATTGTTTTGATAGCACTATAAATTGTTCAGTAACTACTAGAAATTAATGTCTAATATAAATATTTTGTAAATGCTATAAATGATTCAGTAACTACTAGAAACTATATATATTACAACTTTTATTTTATAAACAAAAATATTTAATAACTATTATTATTTTGAAAGTAATACATTTTACTACTAGGAAATTATTTAAAATAGAATATATATATATATCTTTTGTAAGTACTATAAAATGTTTAGTAACTACTAAAACTTTTTAAATATCTAATTTAATTATTTTGTTGCTATACATTATTCAGTAGAAATGATAACAAATATAATTAGTTTAAAATTACTATAAATTATTCGGTAACTATGTGAAATTATTTATTAACTAATACATATATATATTTTTTTACATTTTTATTAATTTAAATTGTATTATTTTTATTAAAGTACAATAAAATTTTCAATAAAATACATTATAATTATTTTGTAAATGCTATAAATTATCCAGTAACTACTAGAAATGGTTTAATGTCTAATATAATTTATTTTGTAAATGTTATAAATTATTTAGTAACTACTAGAATTTTTTAATAACGAATATTTTTTGGAAAGTACCAGAAATTATTCTAGTTATTCAGTTATTCAATTATAGTCAATTATTAGTATTTAGTGGCTACTGTAAATAGACAGTAATTGCTATAATTATTCAGTAACTGCTAAAATTATAAGTTGAATATGAACATGTTTGATACTCAGTAGCTGGGGCGGACGCAGGCATGGCTGGTGTAATGGTGCCCTCCCTCTGGCGTTTGTAGCACTAATTAGATTTAGATTAATATCGTTAATGCACATAAATCTGCTAGATAAAAAAACTTCCAGACAGATGCTGTGCTCCAGAAAATTAGAAATAGTATGTTTTTTATTAAAACATTTAAAAATACATGTAGTCAAAGGTTAGTTTATACTATTGAAATCTACATTCTGTAAGTTAATATGATGTAAAAGGTACATTTTTTCTTTTTTATTGTAATTTAGTATTGCATTTTTCATAGGTTATAAAAGGAAGTAATATTTTAAACTACATTGAGGTATTGATTAATATACTATTGAAATATTATTTTATATAAATATTAAGATGTATGTAAATGATCTTTTTACTTATTTAGGTGTAAATAAATATAATATATAGATTTATGTTATATTTATAGTATATTTATATTAAAACGTTTAAATAAATACCTGAATAGTTAATAAAATTACCAAACAAAAATTAATGTCTGTTTATTTTAATTCAAATTTTACATAGGTTAATAAATACAGAAGTTAAACCTACTCTGATGAAACTATTTCTACTCAATTTTAATTTTACATTTAGGCCGACATTTTAGTTCAGCTGCACTCAGCAGTCTAGTGTAGGTATTATATAGTTATAATATTATTTATTATATAGTATATATTTATGAGTAAGTATTTATATATTTTTGTTAAATAAACTTTTTGTTAAATAATAATTAAATACTTTTTTGAGAATCAGTAATGTCAGTAGAATCCACCTACAACAACTGCCGTTGTAAAGAAATTGCCGTAGGCTTCTTAGGCAACAAGGCTGGTGTTAAACTGAAAAAAAAAAACCCCAAAGATTTTATTATTATGAATAAATATTTAAGGGGAAGTTAGTAGTGGTAATTTGTGTGGGCTGAGTAACTGGGGCTGCCCCTTCAGATGAGCTAACAGAGCTGACAAATGCTGGATGCTGGAGACTTCTCTCCCTAGTAACCTACGTTACTATGCATATTTCGTATATATACGCGATATGGACAAAAGTATTGGGACACCTGCTCATTCAACTCTTTGGCTCCCAAAAGTACTGGATGGAGTGACACCACCATCATTCCAGAGAGCACAGTTCCTCCACTGCTGCACAGCTCAATGCTGGGGGGCTTTATACCCCTCTATAGCCCACGCCTGGCATTAGGCAGCACAGTGCCAATAGAGTCATAAATGCTTATCTGCTCCAGAGAGAGTCCTATTCTATTGGCAGTACGTCTTCTCTACAGTGACTAGAGACAAGCTGTGTGTGTGTGTGTGTGTGTGTCTGCGCACTTGCACATCTGTGTCAGCAATGGGTGCAACGTAAAGTAGCTGAACGCATTCCCTGAAAGGGGTGTCCACAAACATTTGACCGCAGACAGCAGACAGGCTGTGGAATTTGTAAACAACCGAATGGGCAGTTAGTCTTTCTTCTGGTTCTGCTAGCCTCCTGTGTGTGTGTGTGTGTGTGTATGTGTATGCGTGTGTGTGGTGTGCAGACGCTGAATTAGAGGTCGGTGTGGGCGTGTCTAAGCTGATTGTCAGCAACGGCTCCTGATGACATCATCCGCCGGCCCTGTGATCCAGCGGCTCTTGGCCGTGACATCACCGCTCAGGAATGCGCTCCGTCCTGGTCTCTCATTCAGCAGCAGTGGGGCCGTTTACAGTAATGGAGAAGTGCCTCTGTGTGTGTGTGTGTGTGTGTGTGTGTGTGTGTGTGTTTCCGGGCCTAACAGCTGACTACTATAATAAAGAGGACAGTAAAGGCTGTGTGTGTATCGGTATGTCAAAGGACACACACACACACACACACACACACACACACATTCACACACACACATACCGATGGTGATTGGCGACTGCCCCAGTCTGGTGTATGTTAGCAGCATTAGCTTTAGCGTCTCTGGTTGAAGCACACGTCAGATCCCAAACACGGGATCAGTGATTTAACTATACAAACACAGATCAGATCAAGATCGGATTGGGATCAGTCGGTACTCAGCATTAAGGTACTCGGATCAGACCGTAGGAGACGATACTCAGTATTAAGGTGATCAGATTAGATTGGTATAAGGTATGTGGATCAGATCAGTAGTGGACGATACTCAGTATTAAGGTGATCAGATCAGATTGGTATAAGGTATGTGAATCAGATCGGTAGTGGACGATACTCAGTATTAAGGTGATCAGATCAGATTGGTATAAGGTGTGTGGATCAGATCGGTAGTGGACGATACTCAGTATTAAGGTGATCAGATCAGATTGGTATAAGGTGTGTGGATCAGATCGGTAGTGGACGATACTCAGTATTAAGGTGATCAGATTAGATTGGTATAAGGTATGCAGATCAGATTGTATGGGACGATAATTGTGATTGGATCTGGGGTCGAAAAAACGGAATCTCCAGATCAGTATAAGGTATGTGGATCAGATCAGTAGTGGACGATACTCAGTATTAAGGTGATCAGATTAGATTGGTATAAGGTATGCAGATCAGATTGTATGGGACGATAATTGTGATTGGATCTGGGGTCGAAAAAACGGAATCTCCAGATCAGTATAAGGTATGTGGATCAGATCAGTAGTGGACGATACTCAGTATTAAGGTGATCAGATCAGATCAGTATAAGGTATGTGGATCAGATCGGTAGTGGACGATACTCAGTATTAAGGTGATCAGATCAGATCAGTATAAGGTATGTGGATCAGATCAGTAGTGGACGATACTCAGTATTAAGGTGATCAGATCGGTATAAGGTATGTGGATCAGATCGGTAGTGGACGATACTCAGTATTAAGGTGATCAGATAAGATCAGTATAAGGTATGTGGATCAGATCAGTAGTGGACGATACTCAGTATTAAGGTGATCAGATCGGTATAAGGTATGTGGATCAGATCGGTAGTGGACGATACTCAGTATTAAGGTGATCAGATCAGATCAGTATAAGGTATGTGGATCAGATCAGTAGTGGACGATACTCAGTATTAAGGTGATCAGATCAGATCAGTATAAGGTATGTGGATCAGATCAGTAGTGGACGATACTCAGTATTAAGGTGATCAGATCAGATCAGTATAAGGTATGTGGATCAGATCGGTAGTGGACGATACTCAGTATTAAGGTGATCAGATCAGATCAGTATAAGGTATGTGGATCAGATCAGTAGTGGACGATACTCAGTATTAAGGTGATCAGATCGGTATAAGGTATGTGGATCAGATCGGTAGTGGACGATACTCAGTATTAAGGTGATCAGATCAGATCAGTATAAGGTATGTGGATCAGATCAGTAGTGGACGATACTCAGTATTAAGGTGATCAGATCAGATCAGTATAAGGTATGTGGATCAGATCAGTAGTGGACGATACTCAGTATTAAGGTGATCAGATCAGATCAGTATAAGGTATGTGGATCAGATCAGTAGTGGACGATACTCAGTATTAAGGTGATCAGATCAGATCAGTATAAGGTATGTGGATCAGATCAGTAGTGGACGATACTCAGTATTAAGGTGATCAGATTAGATTGGTATAAGGTATGCAGATCAGATTGTATGGGACGATAATTGTGATTGGATCTGGGGTCGAAAAAACGGAATCTCCAGAATATCTGCTCTCTGATCACCCACTAGAGTCACTGATCTGCAGTTGCAGGTGTGTGTGTGTGTGTGTGTGTGTGTGTGTGTGTGTGTGTGTGTGTGAGTGTGTCTGGATATTCTTTAATAGTCTTTAATTTTTCCAGACTGAAATGTGACTGAAAACTATTTGCGTAAGAAAACAGTTCAGCAAGAAAACAAGCACTGTGTGTGTGTGTGTGTGTGTGTGTGTGTGTTTGAGGCTCAGCTAAAAATGCGCCTATTCAGAGAGAAAGCCAAGTGTGGTGAAACATGTGATTGTGTGATTGTGTGAGAGCGAGAGAGAGATAGAGGGCGAGAGACACAGAGAGAGAGGGAGAGAGGGGGAGAGAGAGGGAGAGAGAGGGCGAGAGACACAGAGAGAGAGCTCATTTCATAAGTTCTGAGTATTTGAGAGTCTGAACAGTGCAGCCAGTCAGACGCGATTATCTTCGGGGCCAAACGCCCGGAGCCCCGTCAGACCTCCATTCTGCTCATTTCTGCCGCTCACTACTCCTCTTTAGCACCCCCCTCTCCCTTCTCCCCCCGCCTCATCCACTCCCTCCCCTTTCTTTGAGAGGAGAACCCCCCTGAGGGTCTCAGAGATCAGCCGGCCGCTGTTTTCTCAGTTTCCTCATGTGAGAACGGCTCCAGTCGGGCTTTTACTGAAAGAGAAACCCGGCCTCTGAGGCGGCTTACATGACCTTTAACCCTGACCCTTATACAGATGCACTCCCACTGTACAGCCTGGCCAGCGGACGCCTGCTGGTCCAGCGTTCTCCTGAAATTAAGGGGATTAATAGCGGGTTTGTCCCCCCTTTGCTGCAGTAACAGCTTCTGCTCCTCTGGGAGGGCTTGTTGGTATATGTTGGAACATTGCTGTGAGGAGGATTTGATTGCACTCAACCTAACAAGAGGGCGAGAGTGTCAGTGAGGTCAGATTCTGATGTTAGATTTGACTCTGATTCTCAGAGTAATTATTCATTCAATCAAAATCTGACAAAATCTGACAAAATCTCAGTAATGATTAATTTACTTAACAAATCTGACTCGGATTCATTTACTTAACAAATCTGACTCGGATTCATTTACTTAACAAATCTGACTCGGATTCATTTACTTAACAAATCTTTGTCAAATTTCGACTTAGAATCTCTGTTATGACTAATTTAGTAGTTTACTCAAATGAATCACTAGGAATCATTTACTTAAATGATTAGATTCTCACAATGATTTATTTTATTCAAAACTTGAATCAGATTCTCAGTAATGATTCATTTAATTTAAAAATATGACTGATTCATTTACTTAAAATCTTTACTCAAATGAATCAGATAAATGAATCAAAAGATTTGACTCACTCTGATTCTCACTATACTGAAAAAAACATGAAATGAGGATTCATTTGATTCAGGCTTTACACGGCCGTGACGAGTGGCAGGCCCTGCTCTCTCGGCAGCAGCAGGCTGCTCCTGGATCAGTGTGGGGCAGGTCTGAGACTAGACCCCGGGTTCGAACGGTGTGGAAGCTGGGGGCCACACCCTCCAGACTCATTAACCCCAAAGCTGTTAGACAGATGCTGTAACGCTGAATGCTAACGACAGTGGAGGAGGGGTGGGGGAGTTCTGGTACGTGCTGGGAGTGTTTAGGTCACTGGCCTCGGGCTCGGCCGCTCAGGCGTGTGACTGCGGCGTGGTGTTGTTCAGTTCTGTTCAGAATCAGGAAACAAGACAACAAAAAGGGCCTTCATGAAGCAGCAGATAACCTTTCAGAGCGGCCTGCACCTTTATGTGTGTGTGTGTGTGTGTGTGTGTGTGCTAGCCTTGCTAGAGAACCCTTAAGTGGTGAACTGGATCTGGAAGTGGGAGTAGGGCGAGGCTGATAGACTCTCACATACACATTCACACACACACACACACACTCCTAGCATACACACACTCTGAGGCCGGCAAGCGGGTGGAGAGTTGGACAGGCCAAGACAGACAGAGTCCTCAGCTGTCGGAGT
>NC_132895.1:32763079-32768079 GCF_030463535.1 Salminus brasiliensis | reverse complement strand
TCAGATCAGATACACTCAGATCAGATATAATCAGATCAGATATACTCAGATCAGATACAGTCAGATCAGATATACTCAGATCAGATATACTCAGATCAGATATACTCAGATCAGATACAATCAGATCAGATATACTCAGATCAGATATAATCAGATCAGATATACTCAGATCAGATACACTCAGATCAGATATAATCAGATCAGATATACTCAGATCAGATATACTCAGATCAGATATAATCAGATCAGATATACTCAGATCAGATACAATCAGATCAGATATAATCAGATCAGATATACTCAGATCAGATATACTCAGATCAGATATACTCAGATCCGATACACTCAGATCAGATACACTCAGATCAGATATAATCAGATCAGATATACTCAGATCAGATATAATCAGATCAGATATACTCAGATCAGATATAATCAGATCAGATATACTCAGATCAGATACACTCAGATCAGATATAATCAGATCAGATACACTCAGATCAGATATACTCAGATCAGATACACTCAGATCAGATACTCAGTACATACATATATATATTCAATTTACTAATTTCAGATCAGATCAAATCAGACTCAATTAAGTTCAATTCATTTTCCAATTGATATCCTCAGTCAGATCAAATATATGTGGTTGTATTTAACTAGTCAGGAATTGTAATTATAATTTATTAATATTTTTATAATAATTATTAATTTTATATTATAATAATTTAATAAAATAATATATATATTTTTTTTCATTTTAAATTTGAATAAAAAGTATTATTTTAATTAATAAATAAATGAAGCAAAAAAGCCCAGTCAGTATTTCCTTCCCTATGGTCCCGAAAGCAGGTACAGCCCAGCCCACTCTGCCGTTAGCTTAGCTTAGCTTTCAGGAGCTAAGAAGCGACTCAGCTAATTACGCTTTGCTCATTTTAGCCATTTTAACGAACCTCTACTTTCATACCGGACCACAAAACAAGCCTCAGTCCGACTGGACGGCGCCGGCCGAAGCCACTGTCCCAAGCGGTGCGTAGAGACAAAGAGACAGAGAGAACAGACAACATGCTAACGTGCTAACAGGTTCATGATAGCGTGTCCCTGTTGATTAGCTCAGGCTAGCTGGTAGCATCGTTAGCGTCTGTGCTAACAGGCTGAGAGTTGACCTCAGAAACTTCTTATTGCTCATAAACCAACTGGTTTTCCAGGGCACTCAGGCCGGGCTTCTGCTGGAAGCTGGTCTCAGAGGGTCTGAGCTGGTCTTCGATGGTCAAGGTGGTTGAAAAGCTGGTCATCCACATACCTTATACTGGTAAGCTAGTCATAACCAGTTTATCTCCTGACCAGCAGAGTGTGTGTTCGATGGACTAGCTGGTCAGCCAGATTGACTATATTCACAAGGCTAGTTGTGAAGATGGTCATACTGGTGGACCAGCCTGATCATGCTGGTCAACCCTCATGGTCATAATGGTCGTGCTCGTCAACCGTCATTCTGGTCATACTGGTCAACCAGTGTTGTCATTCTGGTCAACCAGCTTGGTCATGCTGGTCATACTGGTCAACCAGTGTGGTCATTCTGGTCAACCAGCTTGGTCATTCTGGTCATACTGGTCAACCAGTATTGTCATGCTGGTCATACTGGTCAACCAGTGTGGTCATTCTGGTCAACCAGCGTGGTCATTCTGGTCATACTGGTCAACCAGTGTTGTCATGTTGATCATACTGGTCAACCAGCTTGGTCATTCTGGTCATACTGGTCAACCAGTGTGGTCATTCTGGTCAACCAGCTTGGTTATTCTTGTCATTCTGGTCAACCAGTGTTGTCATGCTGGTCATACTGGTCAACCAGTGTGGTCATTCTGGTCAACCAGCTTGGTCATTCTGGACATTCTGGTCAACCAGTGTTGTCATGTTGATCATACTGGTCAACCAGCTTGGTCATTCTGGTCATACTGGTCAACCAGTGTTGTCATGTTGATCATACTGGTCAACCAGCTTGGTCATTCTGGTCATTCTGGTCAACCAGCTTGGTTATTCTTGTCATTCTGGTCAACCAGTGTTGTCATGCTGGTCATACTGGTCAACCAGCGTGGTCATTCTGGTCAACCAGCTTGGTCATTCTGGTCATACTGGTCAACCAGTGTTGTCATGTTGATCATACTGGTCAACCAACTTGGTCATTCTGGTCATACTGGTCAACCAGTGTGGTCATTCTGGTCAACCAGCTTGGTCATTCTGGTCAACCAGCTTGGTTATTCTTGTCATTCTGGTCAACCAGTGTTGTCATGCTGGTCATACTGGTCAACCAGTGTGGTCATTCTGGTCAACCAGCTTGGTCATTCTGGTCATACTGGTCAACCAGCGTGGTCATTCTGGTCAACCAGCTTGGTTATTCTTGTCATTCTGGTCAACCAGTGTTGTCATGCTGGTCATACTGGTCAACCAGTGTGGTCATTCTGGTCAACCAGCTTGGTCATTCTGGTCATTCTGGTCAACCAGTGTTGTCATGTTGATCATACTGGTCAACCAGCTTGGTCATTCTGGTCATACTGGTCAACCAGTGTTGTCATGTTGATCATACTGGTCAACCAGCTTGGTCATTCTGGTCATTCTGGTCAACCAGCTTGGTTATTCTTGTCATTCTGGTCAACCAGTGTGGTCATGCTGGTAATACTGGTCAACCAGCGTGGTCATTCTGGTCAACCAGCTTGGTCATTCTGGTCATACTGGTCAACCAGTGTGGTCATGTTGGTCATACTGGTCAACCACCTTGGTCAGGCTGGTCATACTTGTAGACCAGCTAAACCATGCTCGGCTTTGCTGACCTCTGTCCTGTGGTCAGGATTCCAGTTCTCATTCGGACATGGTTCTGTCTGTGTGGTTCTGGACTGCTGTGTGATGCTGAAATGTTTGTGTTGGCAGTGTGTGTGTGTGTGTGTGTGTGTGTGTGTGTTTGTGTATGTGTGTGTGTGTGTGTGTGTGTGTGTGTGTAGGTCCTTGGAAATATGAGTTTACTTGTTTGGTATAAATAGCTGTGGTATTTAGCCCGGATGAGGTTTCGCAGGCCATGGTGAGTGTGTTCGTGTGTATGTGTGTGTTCGTGTGTGTTTGTGTGTGTGTTTGTGTGTGTGTGTTCGTGTGTGTGTGTGTGTTCATGTGTGTGTTCATGTGTGTGTTTGTGTGTGTGTTCGCGTGTATGCATGTTTTTGTGCATAACAGACATCTCCTAGGTCATTACCAGCACACACACACACACACACACACACACACACTCATACACACACACTTTTTGCCCTAAAGTGTTAGTCTGCTGTTGCCTGGCAACCCAGTGTAAATACCGTGTGAGTGTTTGTTGGTGCGTCTCGCTCTCGTGAGCAAATGCAGTAAAGCTGTGGACTGAAAACGCCTGAGCGTCTCATGTGAGTCCGCGAGAGGCCGTGCTGACTAACGGACTAACGGCCACTTCTGATGTGGGGGGGGGTGGGGGGGGGGGGGGTAAATGTCTCCAATTATTGATTTAATATAATATGCAAACGTGTGATGAGGGATGCACCAATACCAGACGTCCTCTGAGCTCGACCCCCCATCATTTCTCTTAACTGCCGCTTACTTACTGAGGCAACGTCTGCCTGAAAACAAAAGTTTTGTGGGACAAAAGTATTGGGACACCTGCTCTATTTTACTGTTTCTTCTGAAACCAGGGTATTAAAAAGAGCTGATCCTGCTTTTGTTGGAGTAACTGTCTCTACTGTCCAGGGAAGAAGGCTTTCTACTAGATTTTGGAGAGGAGGAGGAGCATTGCTGTGAGGATTTGATTGCATTCAGCTACAAGAGCTGATACAAGAGGATGTTGGATGGATGATCACCACCCCACCTCATCATCCCCATCTTCTCGACTCCTCCCATCCAAAAGTACTGGATTGAGCACCATCATCCATCAGTTCAGAGAACACAGCTCCTCCACTGCTTCACAGCTTAATGCTGGGGGGCTTTATACCCCTCTATAGCCTATGCCTGTGCGCCAAATAGTCCTATTCTATTGGCAGTACTTCTCTACAGGGACTAGACACACTGTGTGTGTGCACGTCTGTGTCGGCAATAGGTGCAACTTTGAGTAGCTGCAGAGCGCCTTCATCAGAAGGGGTGTCCACAAACATTTGGACACCGCAGCTGCTTAGAGGAGCTCATGGCTGCCGATTGTCGACGTGGTCTGAGATCGTGGGATGGGGTTACATGGGGGACACGTTCGCGCACTCGGGCCGCGGAGAGAGGAAAAAGAGAACCCGGGCCTCTTCCATATTCTGACTTCCTGTCGGCGCTCTCTCGCAAGCGTGCGGCTTCCTCTGTGTCGCCGCTGGGGGGGGGGGGGGATGGGGTGGTTTGCTATGACTACCGTTGCTAAGCCCTGGCCTGCGCTCCTGCAGCCTGTAGACCTGCCCAGCGTTGTCAATCCACCTGGGTGGGTCGGTGGTCGCTATGGCAACCGCGGCATCAGTTCACACGTGGCCCGGTAGCCATGGCGACCGAGTCACACACAAACACACCGTTAGGCTGACTGTGCTGACTGAAGCCATGCTAGCGTAGGCGTGCTACAGAAGACCTGCACAGTGTACTTGGCTGGAGATAGGGGGAGCAGAGGATTATGGGAAAGCGGAATGACCTTATGAGTAAAACACCCGACGGGAGCGCAAAGAGGATGTGGTCATTGTTTTGTGTGTGTGTGTGTGTGTGTGTGTGTGTGTGTGTGTGTGTATGTTAGGGGTAGTGGTGGTGAATATTGAAACAGGTAGTGAGGTGTGTGTGTGTGTGTGTGTGTGTGTGTGTGTGTGTCAGTATAAGGGTCGCTCTAATAGTGTTCTAATAGGTTTACTAAAGCTTAATGAGCAGCTGGTCATTAATGCTTTATTAGCCTTTATTAATAGAGTATAATAATAGAAAGCCTATTAACATATTTTAATTTGTGCGTTGTGCAGATGTTACTGTATGCAGATGTTAAT
>NC_132895.1:32758079-32760579 GCF_030463535.1 Salminus brasiliensis | reverse complement strand
GGACATATTGTGGAGAGTTGTAGTGCATCAGGCCCACAGTTCCCATATCGTCTCATTCTTGGTTTTGATGGACTGTAGTGTGTGTGTGTGTGTGTGTGTGTGTGTGTGTGTGTATACGTCTAAACCAAACAGCCTCTCATAGAGCTGTACTCTGTGATTAATTCCAACACACTGAGAGATGCTCAGCAACAGACCTCGCACCCGGAACAAGACAAAACAGGACAAAACTGGATAAAAGACAAGGCGAGACAAAGCAAGACAAAATGAGACAAGATGAGACAAAATGAGACAAGATGAGACAAAGACCAAAAACAAGCAGAATGAGACAAAACCAGGTTCAATGAGACAAAACAAGACAAAATGAGACAAGATGAGACAAAAAAGAAGACGAAAGACAAAGATGAAAAGGACCTGAAGCAAAAGTTTGGACACCCTGCACGGTCAGTACCCAGTAACCCCCTCTTCCTGTAGCAGCTGAGAGTCTTTCAGTTCTGTTCGGTGCATTTTCACCCGTTCTCTAGTTCTGTGAGGTTCTGTGAGGTTCTGTGAGGTTCTGTAAGGTTCTGTGAGGTTCTTGGGTCGTCTTGCTGCTCTACTCCTTTCTAGGGTCTCTGTTCTCTGAGGTCAGATGTTTGAGGATGTGTAAGTCAGGAGAGTGTGAGGACCATGGCAAACCCTTCAGCTTGCTCCTCTCGAGGTCGTCCATTGTGGTGTTTGAGTTTGAGGTGCTGCTGTAGAAGCTCCTCCTCTTTTCATCTTCAGCTTATTTATTTATTATTATTATTTAACAGATCAGTGAGATGTTTGATGGTTGCCTTCAGAATTTGCTGGTATTTACCTGAATCTGTTCCTCCGTCCACCAGTGGCTCACAGGCTGCAACGCAACCCCATCGCATGGCCCACCCCACTAACAGTTGGAGGGGTGTTCTTTTTTATGAGGTTCTCCTCGAGGGGGGCTCTCTCACTCCAGAGTCTGCTCCATCTTCCGGAAGGTCCCACAGCAGCAGAAAGGTTGACCAGGGGCCTATTGAAACACACAGGAGGTTTGATGGAACCCGGTTCCATCCACGCTTATGTAAGAGAACCGAGGTGGACAATGAACAATGTGTCCTGAGAGCTGTTGCAGGAACAAATCTCTTCAAGCAGTGTGTGTGTGTGTGTGTGTGTGTTTACAAGACCCCCTAATCAGCTTAATATCACAAACAGCGTTCAGTAGTGTTTCCCTGCATCACCTGATCACCCCCCCAACCCCACCCCACGGCACTGTGGGTAATCGCTTCCATCCTTCATGGCAGTCGGAGCTGGAAAGTACTCTCTCTCTCTCTCTTTTACTCTGTCCGATTGTCTCTCTCCCTTTCACTCATCCCTTTTGCATTGAAATGCCATCAGAAGTTGGGAATCTCTGGAATCTCGGGAATTCTGCTCGACGCTGAACCCCGGCCCGAATCAGACCTCTGCGTGTCTTTTTCCACCTTTCTTCTTAAATGGATTGCTAGTCGGGTTGCTCCCCATCCGGTCGTCATGGCGACGATGCGCGGAGAGCTGTTCGAGTTTCTGGACCGGCGGCGTTCCCTGTCCTCGCTGCGCTGGCTGGTGGAGGACGGGAACCGGCCCTGTCCCGCGCTCCTGACGCCCCCGCAGCAGGAGCACCTGCAGACCCTCCTGCAGATGAAGCTGGCCAGCGATGTGAGTGGTTTCTCTTGCTGTCACCGTGGCGACGCAGACGCTGGTTTGCGAAGCAGTGTGGCGATGGTTCAGCCGGGAGCTTGTGTTTGTGTGTGTGTGTGTGTGTGTGTGTGTTTTCTCAGTGTGTTTTTAACACACACACACACACACACACACACACACACTGTAGGAGGTAGCTTAACGAAGTTGGCCCAGAATCACTTTTAGCTTTTTCGGAAGCTCCTCCCACTTTCAAGATCATCATCATCAGAGGGGCGTGTTCTAGTCGTTGGGTCTTTAGATGTTCAGTTGCTTTCGGCTCAGGGGACAGTCCAGCCTGAAAGGAGACATGTGGGACAAAGGGATGTATTTATTTATTTGTTTATTTATTTATTTATTTGCTTTAAGTAAATGCCCACAGAGGCTTTTATTTTGAAAACTGCAGTAGTTCAGCGTGTCCAGCAGCGTACTGCCAGTCAGCAAAGACAACCTGCTCACTGGGCACAGCTGCGGGTGTTGGACAGCCTGTGTGTGTGTGTGTGTGTGTGTGTGTGTGTGTGTGTATGTGTGCAGTCTTTGCCAGGCGGGCGTTAGGACTGGGTGTGACTAATTTGCAAGAACGGCTTTTACATACACACTTCAGCACATTCACATTAGAAACAGTGAAAGAGCAGGAAATTGAGTAAGTGTGTGTGTGTGTGTGTGTGTCATAGAGAATAGGGGACACTTTCAGTTAACGGTGACTCAAATTCCTGTCACTTGGGGAGGGTTTATCTGTTGAGCCCCGCCCCCCTGTCGGTGATGTAACCGCGTCATTTTAATCAATATATTAATA
>NC_132895.1:32753079-32755579 GCF_030463535.1 Salminus brasiliensis | reverse complement strand
TGACAGAGCTGTTCTGAACGCTGGTTTAAGGTTTCCACGGCAACGCTCTTAAACGCTGACATCACTCAGACTGACGATCTGATTTGTGTATTTTTTGCATAAAATTACATCATAAGCGTCTTCGTAACAGTGTGTGTGTGTGTGTGAAACTCTGGGGGAGCATCAACAGTAAACAGCAGGTTCTTCAGAAAATCCCCTGAGTGTGTGTGTGTGTGTGTCCCAGTATGAATCACTGGTAACGGTGTGTGTGTGTGTGTGTGTGTGTGTGTGTGTCGGGATTTTTTAGATAACTTTTTTGTTTTGCACAGCGTCATAGTTTAATCTGTTTGTGTGTGTGTGTGTGTGTGTGTGGTACTGAGAGCACACTCATTTGCATCTCGTCAACTGCTATTGCATAATAACTCAGTGATGACATCACGTTGAGGTGCCAACCGCGGTGTTCCCTGAGCCTGTGCTGCCCCCGGTGGCGGTGGCTGGAATTGCACGCCGGCTCTGTAACCCTCCTTAAAGGGGAAGTCCACCCATTTCTTCTTTTCATCTCTCGCATTCGATTGTACAGAAGTGTAGAGACAGTGGACCACCCCCTCCCACCCCAGCCCTCTCTCTCACACACACACACACACACACACACACACACACTTCTACAGTTAGCTAGTTTACCTGTGTAATGGACGTCTGTGCAGACCACTTAGCATCTTGCAACATCTGCATGGTATCCTGTTGTTTTTCAGCTAGCCGGCGTCCTGTCTGTGCTATATTTAGGCCATGTGTAAAGATAGAGGTGTCAGACACACCTGCGCTAGTCTGTTAGACATCACTGAAGACCTCCACCTAATGGGTGGGGTTGACGTTGGTGATTGTGGAGCATTACTACGGGTCCATTCTAAAGTAATAAGCCACTCAGTGGAAACGGCCCATAAGGACGCTAATACAAGTATTGTGTGTGTGTGTGTGTGTGTGTGGGGGGGGGGTGTTTGGCTCCAGAATGTTTCCTGGATTCCCGTTTTAACCCAGTTATGGATCAGACGGGCTGTTTGATGTACGCGGTTGGGTGCGTTATTGAGTTATGGCAGTATTGATGGTATATTTAGCGTTTCCTCAGACGTAGCCTCTCAAACTCTGCGTTATTGGTCATTACAGTACAGCTGTCAGTGGTGTAACAGTGTGGAGTGTGTGTTTATGGGTCAGTGGTGTAACAGTGTGTGGAGTGTGTGTGTGTTAGGGGTCAGTGGTGTAACAGTGTGTGGAGTGTGTGTTAGGGGTCAGTGGTGTAACAGTGTGTGGAGTGTGTTAGGGGTCAGTGGTGTAACAGTGTGTGGAGTGTGTGTTAGGGGTCAGTGGTGTAACAGTGTGTGGAGTGTGTGTTAGGGGTCAGTGGTTGTAACAGTGTGTGGAGTGTGTGTTAGGGGTCAGTGGTGTAACAGTGTGTGGAGTGTGTTAGGGGTCAGTGGTGTAACAGTGTGTGGAGTGTGTGTTAGGGGTCAGTGGTGTAACAGTGTGGAGTGTGTTAGGGGTCAGTGGTGTAACAGTGTGTGGAGTGTGTGTTAGGGGTCAGTGGTGTAACAGTGTGGAGTGTGTGTTAGGGGTCAGTGGTGTAACAGTGTGTGGAGTGTGTGTGTGTTAGGGGTCAGTGGTGTAACAGTGTGTGGAGTGTGTGTTAGGGGTCAGTGGTGTAACAGTGTGTGGAGTGTGTGTGTGTTAGCGGTCAGTGGTGTAACAGTGTGTGGAGTGTGTGTTAGGGGTCAGTGGTGTAACAGTGTGTGGAGTGTGTTAGGGGTCAGTGGTGTAACAGTGTGTGGAGTGCGTGTGTGTTAGGGGTCAGTGGTGTAACAGTGTGTGGAGTGTGTGTTAGGGGTCAGTGGTGTAACAGTGTGTGGAGTGTGTTAGGGGTCAGTGGTGTAGCAGTGTGTGGAGTGTGTGTTAGGGGTCAGTGGTGTAACAGTGTGTGGAGTGTGTTTAGGGGTCAGTGGTGTAACAGTGTGTGGAGTGTGTTAGGGGTCAGTGGTGTAACAGTGTGTGGAGTGTGTGTTAGGGGTCAGTGGTGTAACAGTGTGTGGAGTGTGTGTTAGGGGTCAGTGGTGTAACAGTGTGTGGAGTGTGTGTTAGGGGTCAGTGGTGTAACAGTGTGTGGGAGTGTGTTAGGGGTCAGTGGTGTAACAGTGTGTGGAGTGTGTGTTAGGGGTCAGTGGTGTAACAGTGTGTGGAGTGTGTGTGGTTAGGGGTCAGTGGTGTAACAGTGTGAGTGTGTGTGTAGGGGTCAGTGGTGTAACAGTGTGTGGAGTGTGTGTGTGTTAGGGGTCAGTGGTGTAACAGTGTGTGGAGTGTGTGTTAGGGTCAGTGGTGTAACAGTGTGTCGAGTGTGTGTGTGTTAGGGGTCAGTGGTGTAACAGTGTGTGGAGTGTTGTGTTAGGGGGCAGGTGGTGTAACAGTGTGTGGAGTGTGCTGTGTGTTAGTTGGGTCAGTGGTGTAACAGTGTGTGGAGTGTGTGTTAGGGGTCAGA
>NC_132895.1:32624160-32721660 GCF_030463535.1 Salminus brasiliensis | reverse complement strand
TTTGGTTTGTTTGTTTCCGTTCACGTTCGGTTGTGGGTGGAGTTTTTTTGCAGGTGCAGCGGCGGTACTGAGCTGCGAGCAGCTCCGGTAGCGCAGAGCGAAGTAGCTCAGTCTGTAGAAGCTCTCACACCGGCGCCGAATGCGTCTCGCAAGGCCACGGGCATCCGGAAGTCGGGACTACCTGCATTCGCGCACATACGCAGTCCCTGCTGTGGGAGCTTTTCTGTTAGACCTGTATGCACACACCAATCAGCCATAACATTAAAAGCATGCCTATGCTACTATTGTGTAGTTCTGACCCGTCAAGGCACGGGCTCCACAGGACCTCCAAAGGGGTCCTGTGGTATCTAGCCCCAAAAGTATCATTTAAAGAGTCCCGCAGGTTGTGAGGTGGGCGGGTCCTCACATCAGTGAGCTTTGGGCTCCCACGACCCGGTTGCCGGTTCGCTGGGTGTCCTTCCTTGTAGCACTTTTTGGATGCTGGCCAGGATGCATTAAATGCCAGTGGGGGGGGGGGGGGGGGGGGGGGGTGTACTACTGTATCACCTCAGATTGTATGTTTGTGTTAATGACATATATCAACATTATAAGCGTGTGTGTGTTTTATGTGTGTGTGTGGGTGTACAGTACTGTCTCAAATAGGGCTGTGTAGTATATCTGCTGATATACACAATACTAAGCCTGCATACCATATGAGCCACCTCATCATATAGGCCTACATATTATATAAGCCTATGCACCACATAAGTCCACATACCACATAAGCCACCCTACCATATAAGCCTGTGTATCATTTAAGTTCATGAACTATATAAGCCCCAATACCATATATACCTACTCACCAAATAAGCCACCATATAATAAGCCCATGTATCATATAAGCCACCTTACCTTCTAAGCCCATGTACTATATATATATATGTACTGCTTTGTACAACGTAAGCTCTGGTACCATATAAACCACTTTTCCATATAAGACATCATGCAACATTTAAGCCTACTAACCATGTAACCCACAGACCATATAAGCCCAAATACCACTTAAGCCACCATACCATAGAAGGCCATGTACCATGTAAACCACATACCATATAAGCCCACATACCACATAAGCCACCGTACCATATAAGCCCTTGTACCATTTAAGCCTATGCACCATTTAAACCCACATACCACATAAGCCACCGTACCATATAAGCCCTTGTACCATTTAGACCTATGCACCATTTAAGTCCATGTAAGACCATATAAGCCCAAATACCACATAAGCCACCGTACCATATAAGCCCTTGTACCATTTAGACCTATGCACCATTTAAGTCCATGTAAGACCATATAAGCCCAAATACCACATAAGCCACCATACCATAGAAGGCCATGTACCATGTAAACCACATACCATATAAGCCCACATACCACATAAGCCACCGTACCATTTAAGTCCATGTACCATATAAGCCACCTTACCTTCTAAGCCCATGTACCACAGAAACCCATGTACGCCCTTGCAAGCTCTTGTACCATATAATGCCATGTACCAATAAAGTCCATATATACCATATAAGCTTGTGTACCATATAAGCCACCTTACCATGTAAGCCACCTTACTATGTATGTCCATGTACCATCGAGAGGCATGTACCATATCCATATACCATGCGAGCCCATGTACCGATAACGTCCATATACCATATAAGCCACCTTGCCATGTACGTCCATGTACCATAAGCTCCCACTTACCATATAAGCCACCATACCTTACTATGAGCTTATCAGCCCTATTTCTTTCTGTAATGTAGTCGCAATAGTTGTGTTTTATATATGTAGTGTGTTCCTGGTGTGTGTGTGTGTGTGTGTGTGTGTGTGTGTGTGTGTGTGTGTGTGTGTAAAGGGTGCGTTGGCATGTGTTTAATAAGGCTGTGTTCCTTGCTGCAGTCTCCGCAGTCCCTTCACTATCATAAAGAGCTGATGAAGAGGACTCTTGGCCGGCCTACTTATGCTTTCGAGGCCAGGCAATATGTCGTAAGTGTGTGTGTGTGTGTGTGTGTGTGTGTGGGTGTGTGGGTGCGTGTGCATGCTAGCCAGACTGAAAAGTGTATAGAATTACACTGGTCTTGGTGGGGGCGAGTGAGAGAGTGTGTGTGTGTGTGTGTGTGTGTGTGTATTGCCAGTTTCTAGCTGCAGAGGTCATCAGAATGACCTCCAGACCTAACCTCATTTAGGGTTTCTCGTCTGATAAACCCTCACGCGTACAATCAAATAAGACCTCATTTGCATTTGTCTCTCATAAATGAGGTTAGCGTCTGACTCTGCTAAGCTTCGATTCAAGTCCTATGATGTGATCCAAGTGACATCATCATGAGTGACATCATCATGGGTGACACTCATCGGCTATTTCTGCTCTATGAACCCTCCCCCAGCCGCTGCCCCGCCTCCCAGAGCTCATAGGCTCCACCATCCCTCAGAGAGCTTTGCGGCTGCCAATCAGCTTGTGCCAGTGGGGTTAACACACAAAGTGTCATAAGTGCTCTGTGACCCCGCCCCCTGCCGCTCCCCCAGACCCTATATGCTCCACCCTCCTTTAGAGAGCTTTGCGGCTGCCAATCAGCTTGCGCCAGAGGGGTTAATTAATTTACAAACTGTCATGAGTGTAACCTCATAGTGTTCCCTGGCCCCGCCCCCTGCCCCACCCACTGGCACTCGTAGCATTTTTTGTGTCCCATGTATGAATATTACCACCCCGTTACTCACCGACCATGACTGTGCGTCCGAATGCCATCCTGTAGCTTTGATACGTGTGTATATCTGTATTCGTTTTACATATACAGTCCCTGTCCACTTTATTGGAAACACTGACCAGTCCCTGTCCACTTTATTACTATTTGCTTCTGTTTACTGTCCACGTTATGAGCTCCAGCCTGTAGGTGGGCGATTACAGACTGCACCCCAATGCGTCAGTCCCCCTCTACCGCATCCATTAGTGGTCAGTTTCTTGACCACAGGACCACTCTTAGAGACCATTAGCAGCACAGCTGGTGCTGGTGGTCATGGTAGTGTGTGTGTGGTGCTGGTACGAGAGTGTCAGGCAGGGATGTTGCTGGGGGTTTTACACACCAACAGGGTCACTGCTACTTTGAGATGGGTCAACCAATCATAAATATCCAGCCAAGAGCATCTCTGTGGTGAGAAACTGACCACTGATGAAGATCGGACCGCCAAAAAAAAACCCGACCCCCCACCACACCCTCTCAGCCAATGAGAGACCAAATATAAATTTAAGAATTATGGAACTGATTAAAACCTGGTTTCTAAAGTAAAGTAAAGTATTTTGAGAGCAATTTTTCTTTATTATTTTCTCTTTGGGCCCCAAAGGACCAAAAGTTCAGACCACCCAAAGACCAACATTTGGGCCCCCCAATGATGAAAATCTGGGCAACTCAAAGTGAAAGGTTTTGGCCCCTCAAAGACCAACTGTTTGTCCAACCCAAAGACCACATTTGGACCCCCAAAAGCCAAAAAGGTTGCGCCCCTAATGACCAAAAGTTTGGGCCCCACAAAGATGAAAAAAAGCTTTGGCCCCTTAAAAAATGAAATGTACGGTTTGGGTTTGGACCCCTGAGGACCAAATACGAAGACACAAAGATGAACCTTTTGGGCCCCTTTTAATTTAATACTTAGGCCCCCTAAAGACCAAATGTTTGCCCGACCCAAGGACCCAATTTTGGACCAAGATCAAAGGTTTACGCCCAGTGAAAAAATGTTTGGGCCCCACAAAGATGAAAAGCTTTGGCCCCTTAAACAATTAACCTAAACCTTAAACTGAAGGCCGACACTTTACCCAACCAAAGACCAAAGGTTTGGACCCCCAGTGATGAAAATGTTTGGGCCCCACAAAGATGAACATTTTTGGCCCCCAAAAGTTTTGGCCCCTAAAAAGGAAATGTTTGGGCCCCTTAAAGACATTTTAACGAGCCTCCGAAGCGAAACTTCAGAGCCCTGGAGGACCTTTTTATTTGTGTCTTTACTGGAATTCTTCGTTTTTTAATGTCAGAACAGTTTTCTTTAAAGTTACGTAAAATTTGTGATAAAAAAATGAATAATTTGAATTTTTAATGTTGAAATTTTAATGTAAAATTCTGAAATGTGCAGATTTCTGTTTGTGTTGGTTGCCTGTGAACCCGTCAGTCCTCCTGTCACTCGCTTCAGGATATTTTACAGCTGCATCCAGCAGGAGAGGCTTTTGGTTTTAGCGCAGCTGGAAATCGTGGACAGTGGTGGATTACCCAGGGTCCTCTCTGCCATACAGTCCACGAGTCCGTCAGTCTGTCCGCCCGCCCGTCCGTCAGTCACACTTACTGCTGTTATTCTCTCTCTCTCTCTCTCTCTCTCTCTCTTTCTCTCTCTCTCTCTCTGTAGTCATTCATACCAGTTCCTCCTTCCTTATTGGCTGTTGATCAACCAGTGCTGTTCCACCCCCCACCCACCCCCACCCCCCACCTGTTCGAACCCTCTAACCTCATAAATAACTTTATTATTTATTTTTGTTTGTTTGTTTATTTTTTGGGTCCACCCTCACACCCCTCTGCTGAAGTTCACTACAGTCATGCTCAGGGCGGGTCCAGATGTTTGCGTCGTCCGTCGCTGCTGCAGATGTTTCCCTTAAACACACCAAACGTATCGAATCTTCAGTCGAGTCTCGTAGTTTTGAATAATTCGGGACGTTCCCATCATCTCCTCAGATCCACACAGCGGGCAGTAGCTTAGTCACACACTCATCTGCCCATGCTGTCTCCATCCCCTCGCCGGCCGGCTGTGTGGATCTCGGATGCTGGAGCTTCACAATTCTGGATCCTTCCGAAAATCTAGAAGGTAAACAGATTCCAGAGCGCTGATGCTTTCCGGAACATCTGCCAGGAATTCCCTGGGCCTGCCAGCAGCTGACAGTGGAATGGCGAGCTCGGCGCGACCTGGCACCCGTCCTCCGGGCCAGATGTTTGAGAGCGAGCGGGCCGGGCACTCGTATAGATGTGTCATCTGCTCCTGAGCGTTCGCCAGGGCGTCGCCTTAAACACCATCCAGGGGATTTTCCTCTGTGTAGAACCCCCCTGTCAAAATAGCGGCTTAGTCATTACCTCTGAATATTGACTTATAATTATAATAACTGAAAATAATCAATCAGTCAATATTGACTCACCTGAGAAGTATTACTTCTGGAAATGATGTAATATCAAGCTGTTCACTTCATATCTCTTAAATGTGACCTATACTCTTCAAATATGGATGTTGTGTCTCTAAATAATTGCTTATATATTCGGGTAATTCAGGTTGAAAACATGACTTATTATTTTGAGAAAAGTTATGTGACATACTGTGATAACAATTGGGGTTTTAACGTTTTCAGAAAGGAAAAAAAGTGACTTTTTATTAACGTATATATTTAATATTTAAATAGATTTAATAAATAATTTTCAATATTTTAAAACTGTGACCTATACTGTCAACATGTTAACCTAATATCTCAAAAGAAATATGTATTTTCTCTAAATATTAACATAATTTCTCAGATTATCTCCAAAGTTATTTTCTCCAAATATTAACTTAATACCTCAAAATTATTTACTTTTATTTAATACATACTTTTAAATATCTTTAAAAAGTGACAGATATTGTTAACATATTAACTTAATACCTCTAATTATGTATTTTCTCTAAATATTAACTTAATTTCCCAAAATAATGACAAAATTTCTCTAAATATGAACTTTATCTCTAAATAATGATGTATTTTCTCCAAATATTGACTTTTCACTGATATAAAGAATGTAATTATTTCTTATTTGTGACTAAAAACTTCTATCTTAAAATAATCATTTTTATTATTTTGATTGTTATTAAATAATAATTACTATTATTTTATTTTTAATATGTTTTTATTTTTCCCAAATATGAATCTACTATTTCTACAAAACATATATTTTAAAATACTGATTAAAAATACTGATTTTACAAAAGTTAAGTTTTTGTAAATTTCTTTTCTCTTACTTTTGCCTTAATGTTTTAAAATAAGAGTTTATTTATTCCCATAATTCCAAGTTAAAACTGTGGGAATTTTAGGATTTGTGTGTTGAATTAAAGCAGCTTATAAAATTTCTAGAAAATTTGTTAATATTTTATATTAAAATAATACGGAGTAACTAATTATATCTACACATGAATATTTTGAGGTAAATAAGTGACAATGTGACAGTGTGGGGACAATAACTAATCATGTTGTCAGAAGTTGTGATTTTGTGGAAATGAGTCGTTACGTGGAGATATTACATCATTACCTCATCAGAGATGACATCATCAGATTACATCATCGTTATTATGATGTGATCATTAACTGAACACTAATTAATTAAAACTTTTTTTACGGAATTTAATCGGTGCGCTGGGATAAGATCCGAGGGTCAGGCCGACCCTGGGGGGGTGGGGGGCTTACTGCGTAGTGAACTTCACCGGTGACCCCATGACCCCGGCTCAGCTGGTGTGTGAGTGCTGTGTATTTCAGTGTGAACTGCCCTGTACTGTTGCTCCTCTGACTCCATGTCTCTCTCTCTCTCTCTCTCTCTCTCTCTCTCTCTCCCTCTCCTCTCCTCCCTCCTCCATCACTCGCTCTCTCTCTCCCCCCTCCGAGAAGCTCTCTCTCAAGCTGGTAAGCATGTATCTATAATAGCATGACCTTATAGCGGCACGGCCGTAGCATGCCCGTCGTCCTCGTAGTAACACACGGCCTCCTAACCGTCCCCGATGCTGCTGTTTTGTTTGTTTGTTTGTTTGTTTGTTTGTTTATGTTTGTTAATCTGATGTATTTTAATTCACTGCTGTTCTTTTTATTGTTGTTTTGTCTCACGTTTGCTGATTTGTTTGATTTGTGTCCAGAAAAATGGTGTTGTCTCATGTTTTGCTTGTTTGTTTATTTGTTTGTTTGTTTGTTTTTGATTTTGTTTTGTTCGTCTCGTTTCCGTGGTGACCACCCCCTCCGTGTGTAGATCTCGCTCAATGCCCACGTGCGGAACCTTATCGAGGTGATCTGAACCCCCCCACCCCACCACCCACGTCCTTGTCCTCCTGTCCTCCTGTCCTCTTTTGTCTGTTGGTCTGATTTATTTAATGACAGTAACAGATTTGATTCACCTGAACTCGGGATGGTGGCGCTGATTGGCTGTGATCGTTTGCATCATTCGTTACTCGTTAGGTGTTAATTAGGGCCTGACCGATATAAAGCTGGTTGACCGGTTTGGAGAAAGGGGTCGTACTGGTCATCATGATGGGTCCTACTGCTTAACTACCTTGGTCAGGTTGGCCATGCTGGGAGACAAGCAGCTAAACCACCAAACTCAAATGAAGACCTACCCAGGGCTGGTCAGGAGCTGAGCTGGTCAACCAGCATTGACTCTTACTTGCAGTATTTTAAACCAATAGTTTAAATTACTATTAAAAATGATTATTATTAATATTATTATTATTACTGTAAGCCGAGAGTCCTCAGGATCAGCTGGTATACCTGGCTAATCAGTATATCGGTCTGGCCCTGTGTTCTGTAGTGCTGCTCTAAGCGCTCTCTATTTGTTCTAACTGTAGTTTTTCCAACAATCAAATGTAGATGATCAATCCCGACCCTTTGAGCTGAACAGAATTAGCCTAAATTTACTACTTAAATCAATGCCATTAATTCAGTGTAAAGAAAATTGATTTAACAGATCGATTACCTGAGCTAACACCTACTTACATACTTAATTAAGGAATGACTTTAATATTTTAAAGGAGCCATATGCAAAAAAAATCTAAATTAAAGACTTAATATCTTAAAATATGACGTATTATTCTAAATATTAACTTAATACCAAAATAATGATAGATTTTCTTAAAGTATTAACATAATCTCTCAAAATTATTATTTATTTTAAATAAATTAATATAAAATAGATATTTTTCTCTAAAATAAAACTTTATATTTATATAACGTCATATAAAACCATGTTTTACATCTATACGGTCAATATATGACAACTGAGTATTTACAGGAGACTTTCAGCCTGGATGGCTTTTTGAATCAGGAAAGCCAATTGGATCAGATCAGAGCTCATTTACATATAGCTAGCATAAATCTACATACATATAGGCTTTAAGACAGCCGATTAACAGCCAATTTTTTAGTGCACCACTAAAATGAGCTCTTAAAGTACTTTTGGTGAAAAGAATTTTATTAACAAATTTAATTATAAATAAACAAATATAATTATACAAATTAAAGTAATAATTTATTTTAAATATTTAAATAAAAATGCATAAAAAATGTAAAATATATTTGTTTTAATTACTTAATTTAATTATTATATTACGTTATTAATAGAACTGTACGCTACATATTACTAATGATGTTATTATATATTATATAATTCGAAAGTAAATGTGCCGCATGTCTTTGTGTTGCCTTGTGATTTTCTAATAGTGGGTGTCAACACCTACATGACCCCACCGTGTGGTCAGATAAGGCAGAATTTCTCATGTTATGATTGGGAATGTGGAGCATGCTCAGTAGATCTGGGGTGTTAGTGCTGCATGGGTGCAAAGTGTTAAGTCGGGGGCCGGTGGGGGTATATACGGCTACCCTGTAGGCCCTTTTTTTTAAAACCTTGGGCCCCTGATTAGTAAGAGCATGTGGTGGGAGTGTCCAGATAGTCCAAACAGTTAGAGCATCTTTAGGACCCTGAATGGTGTTGGCTGGACCGGTCACTGCCCAGCTGTGGGCATTGGTGACTCCTCATTAAATGGGCATTTATTAGCTTATGCTGAACGTTGGGGTTTTACACAGCAGAGGAGCTTCATGTCTAAGTCCTGCATCCGTGTTAGTCACCGCAAGCGAACTGCTGCCACCTGGTGGCGGGATCCAGCTGAGAGAAACATGGGGAGGATGATTCAGCAGCCCTTCGGAGATGATCACACTAATGTAAACAGGAAACCTGAAGATGTTAGATTTATACCTAACACAGCGTGCAACCTCTGCTCTGCTTCTGGACCAGATTTATGCAAACGAGCTAAGCAGCGACCAATGAGCTTCTTAGATTCTAAGATTACAATCACACTTCATTGCAGTTGCACAACAGCATGGAGTTACTCTGCATTTAACCCACACACTGGTGACTAGGGGCTAAGGGCAGTGAACCCACACTCACCTGGGGCGATGGGCAGCCTTGGGAGCAGTTCAGGGTTGCTTAAGGGCACCTCATTCTGGAATATTTAGGGAGGAGAAAGCACTGTTCCTTCACTCCCCTCACCTCCTTACTTTAAGCCGGTCCAGGGAATTGAACCAGCAACCTTCCGGTCTCAACCGCACTTTGCTAACCCTAAGGCCTTAGCTGCTGATATAAATTCTCAACCATGCTGTGCGGCCCCTGGAGCAGACCGTGACTGTGGCGGCTTAGTGGATCTGGGTTTCGAACCTACAACCTTGTGACCAGGACTTATTGTCAAGCTTGTTAAACCTTATTATTATTAGTATGAACAACATTGAGGTCTCACAAGAGTCGGCCTTGTCATCATGAGGTTGCCGGTTCAATCCCCAGTGATCACACCTAGGGAGCACTGCTAAAAGTGTTAGATCCTTGAGAAACGTCTGGAGGTTCTTCAATCTTCAAGAACAGGTTCCTCAAAGACCCTCCAAAGGTTCCTCAAGAACCTTGGATCTGGGAGGGCTGCAGTCCACTCAGCACCCCCACTTCCCACGTCCAGGTTTGGCACATAAGGAGAACATGGTTCCAGCATGTATTAGCTTTGTGAAAGGCGATCAGACCTCTCGTTACGTAATCAGACCTGAGATTGTAGGACCACAGGAGACCCTCCCTCCCCATGTTTCCAAGGTACAGACACATTTACTGACAGTTTTTTGGCCTCCCCCCCCTGCTCTCTCTCAGGGCGCAAATCCAGAGGACTTCAGCCACCTGCCCCCAGAGCAGCGGAGGAAGAAGCTGCAGGCCAAGATCGACGACATAAACAAAGACATTCAGAAAGAGATGGACCAGAGGTACAGCTGTCTGATGTCATAGGGGGTGGCAGGGGCATAGATAGCGGGTGGGATTTGGGAATGTTGAGGACAGATGTGGTTGAAACTCAGTGTGTGTGTGTGTCACTTTCAGAGACGCCTTGACTAAAATGAAGGATGTGTACGTGAAGAACCCCCAGATGGGAGACCCCAGCAGCGTGGACCCCCGTCTCGCAGAGATCGGACAACACATTGACAAGCTACAGGCTGAACTGCAAAAATTTGAGGTGTGTGTGAGTTACATACACACACAGATCCAGTGTGTTCAGACAGAAGTAGGCATATTCTGAATGTGTGTGTGTGTGTGTGTGTATGTGTGTGTGTATGTGTGTGTGTGTGTGTATGTGTGTGTGTGTGTGCTGTAGGGCTGGTTAGCAGAGGTGGAGGGCAGGATGCCGACGCGGAGCGAGTCCACACACAGACAGAGTGCCGTCTACGAGACGCAGAACAGCACACCGCCCGCCAACAACAGCCAGGACAGAGAAAGGTACCGTACCATACACACACACACACACACACTGACACACACACACACACTGACACACACACACACTCACAATCCCAACTGCGATCAGCCATAGTCAGAATCATCAGCAGCGATACGTTTGTTAGTCATACACAACGTGGCCAAAAGTTTGTGGACGACATCCCTTTCTTCCAAAATAAAGGGGCAATCAGTGGCGAGTTTGTCCCCCATTGCTGCAGTGTCAGCCTCTCGTCCTCTTGGAAGACGTTGTTCACACTAGATGTTGGACCGTTGCTGCGAGGAGGATTGAGGGTCTGATTGCATTTAGCCTCACACACAGCTCCACTGCGCCACAGCTCAGTGCTAGGAGAGCCCCCCTCCCTTTAGCTGATTGTGCTTTAATCATGATTGCATGAACGGTTTGTAGCATTTAGCTCAAATAACGCTAAGAAGTTTTGGGGGGATCCTTTGGCTACTATTCATGCACATATCTCCGCAGCTGTCCCAGGGCCCAGTTTTAGCGAGCCCCCAACCCGCTTGATTTGAGCGCGAGTGTGTCCTTGCTGTCGTAACTATTATTTATTTATTAATCATATTTTGAACCATCACTGGTCTTCAGACATTCACACACAGTGATTTACATACAGTCATACAGTTGCTATAGTTACTCTGTCTGCACGTGTGTGTGCGCCTGTGTGTTCCTGCGTGTGTGTGATGGAGTAGTCCGGATGGCAGCTACACTGAGGAGCAAAGCTCTGAGACCCAGACGAAAGTTCAGACCGACCCAGAGTTTGACGAGTTCGATGAAGAGATGTTGCCCACCATCGGAACCTGCAAAGCACTCTACCCGTTTGAAGGTAACACACACACACACACACACACACACACACACACACTTTCACTTTTCTCCATAATGTGAATCTGGCAGCTGTTCATCATATTGGACCAATAGAAATGCTCCAAGACGTTGTGACGTGTGCTGCCGTCCTGGAGGAGCCAACCGGGTTAAAGGGCTCTGTTGTACACACTTGTACTCCCTGTCTCTGTAGGTCAGAATGAGGGCACTCTGGCGCTGGCCGAAGGGGAGGTGCTGTTTGTGATTGAGGAAGATAAAGGAGACGGGTGGACGCGCGTCCGGCGGAACGAGGAAGAGGAGGGATACGTTCCTACGTCTTATGTAGAGGTCTTCCTCGACTCCAACGCCAAAGGTACTGATCTAATTACATTCAACTGGACACTCTGGGCTCTGGGAGGGGGCCAGCACAGGGGTCAGCGACCTACGGCACCTCTTGGGCCACATTGTTTAGATTTCTTAGGGTTTTTTTAATTATTATGCAAAACATCTGATTAAGGTTAAGTAGTCTCTGTAGAGAAGCACTACCAGCAGAAGAAATAGGACGACCTCCACAAGACCTCCAAGGCGTCCAACGAAATCTGGCACAGAGACTAATGTTAGCAGCAGATCCTCTAGGTCCTGTAAGTTGTGAGGTAGACGGGGCCTCCATGAGCATCATTGAGCCTTGACCACATAACCCTGTTGTCGGTTTACCAGCTGTCCTTCCTTGGAGGACTTTTGGTAGATACTGACCAATGCATACTGGGAACACCCCTGATGTTTTGGAGATAGGGCTGTTAGGGACCTTCTCCAACCTTCTCCCGCTCAGTGCAGGTAGGATCATGTGACGAAAGGGAGCTGCATGTAAAGATGGTTGCTTCTGTAATTCTCTCGTGTTTACTTTTATTACCTGCAGATTCCTAAAACCGTGAGACGACGACACGGGGCAAGCAACCAGACGTTGGGAAAAACACCACTCCTTAGCCGAGAGAAGTGATGATGATGATGCTGATGATGATGATGATGAAAATGATGGACAAAACAGAGAGGAGAGGCGTGGCAGTGTGAATCTGCATCTGCTATAGAGAGTATCTGAACCATGCAGCCAATCAGAGAAGAGCAAAATAATCCAATCCGAATGTTTGACCCATTTCTGTTCTTTTTACAAGATCTTTTTCTTTTGTACTAATTTAGCTTCTTTGCTATGCACTGATGCCAAGCTGACTAGCAGCGAAAACTGCACTGCGCTTCTGTCTGTACATGTGTGTGTGTGTGTGTGAGTGAGTGAGTGTTTTCAGTGCCTGTTGGCTAAGTCACACCCAGCACCCTGCCTGCCCGGTCCCCAAAGCAGCCAATCATAAGCCTTGGGGTGCTAGGGGTACCACAGCAAACCATGCCCTGCTCCCCTGGCTACACTCATCTCTCAGGGCTCAATCCAGCTTCTTCACGATCTTCTTCTTCTCCCCCAGCTCTCCACCACTGGACACGGGCGGCCCCTGTTGAATACACGTGCGAGCGTTCCTTTGAATGGCCTCCGTTCTCAGAAGTGCGTCAGTTCGCCATTCTTCCACAGCGCGTCGTAGAAGGATAACATTGGCAGAACATCCTTAGATGTACATTTGCGGGACAACCATCACCCACTTCTTCTTTTATTTATCCTCTGTCTGGTTGTGTGTCCAATTATAACGGCCTCTCCGTTTCAGTAGTGTGTTTAACGAGCCCTCGCCTACTTCGCCAACCTACATTTCATTACAGGGGGAACTTGCTGGAGGTTAGCCACAGGTGAGCTAATTAGCTGGCTATGCAATCTTTGTAATGCACATGGTTTTTAAAGACATGGCGCATAAATATTGTGAATATCTGATCTGAATTGTTGGGTTAAACCTGTAAAGTTGCCTGGATTTTGTTGTAGTTGTTGCTAGCTGTGTAACATTTGGATGGCTAACGAGCAAACGAGCGGGGTGAAGTAACGAACTTGGGATGCTAACGAAGTCGTATCAGTAATCATATAGTGATTATATCAGACTGAGGAAGAAAACCTGTGTGAACTGTGAGGTTAGATTAGCCTAAGTGGGCTAATTGGTTAGCTATGCAAAATTTGCGCTGTCTGTACAGCTGTCTGTACATTTCTGTTGTCGCTAGCTGTGTAGCATTTGGCTTGTTAACAAGCAAGCGAGCAAAGTAATGGAGTTGCACTGGCTAGGCTAGCTAGGTTGAAATAACGAATGTAGGATATTGTAGTGCGATGGTTTATATAATAAACAGCTTTGACCTTTTCCTAGCGTGATTTCAGGGCAGGTTCTGCAGTGTTCACTGGGCTCCCGAGCTACGCTTGAGCTAACAGTCAAGTCAAGGAACTGCACCAGGGATTCCCTGTAGTGAAACGTTGAGGCCAAGTGGACGAGGGCATGTTCAAACCAGTCTACGGAGGGGTTGAGAGGGATACTTCGCACATACTACTCATTCCCGTCTTGCTAAGTTACTGTGCTCAGTGTCCGTTAGCTCCTAATCTGGCTGAATGTGTGTTTTTTCGGTCACTGTCCTGCAATTTCAATGGATTTTTCACCACAGACCAGGTGCAAGAGCATGACTGGGCCGGCTATACCATACTAGTACTGGACTGGATCGCTGGTTTATTGATGATACGATATAAATGTCAGTATATTGCGATATACCCATATATACATATATCAATATATCACTGAAGGCCAGATTATGCCAATAATCTGTTTTTATTGTGTACTGTGAACATCTGGACCCGTCCTTACTACATATCGCAATACAGCGATACCCTCCGTCCATATCGTGCAGCCCTACAGTAAAACCCTCCGTGCTTCAGCTGCTTCATGCACTGCTCATTTACCTTCAGTCCCGCAGGTGTGTGTGTGAACTGCTAATAACCATGGCCGCTCCGTGGCCACCTGGTCCTGTCCTGTGGGCTTCCTGAGCCCAGTTTGAACTGGCTGCCCAGAACACTGCGGCCTCCAGGATCCTGAAGGAATATCATACATCCAAATGGGAGCTGATCTTCTATCAGTGCTCCTACCTAAGACTGTGCAGGTGAAGGTCCATTGCCACCAAGTACAGGAGAAAGACACTGACCGTCAAATCTGTGCTGACCGATCTGCCATAACATTAAAACCAATGTTTAATGTAGTGCAGGTCCCCCTTGTCCCGCCAAAACAGCTCTGACCAGAAGACCAAGAAGGTGTTCTGTAAGGTTGGACCTCCATGAACATCAGTGAGCCTCGGGCACCCATGACCCTGTCACCGGTTCACTGGTAGTCTTTCCTCGGAGCACTTTTGGTAGGTGCTGACCACTGCTTACCTGTATGGAACACCCCACAAGACCACCCTGTGCAGGAGCCACTGGAACCAGATCATCAGTGTTCTTCACATCACATCACAGTGGTTTTAATGTTATGGCTGATCTTCCTGGAAAACTCAGGCTCAGGCCCAGGCTCATCTTCTACAAAAAAAATCACAAAATATTAAAAAAATATAAATTATGCGTTACCATGGCAAACATGGGCCCCGAGTCAGGCTATGATCAGAGGGTCGCAGGTTCGATTCCCACTCATGCTGCTAGTCGTCGGCAGCCGAGGCCCAGAGAGAGAGCAACTGGCCTCGCTCTCTCCAGGGTGGGTAGATGGCGATCCCCCTCCCCCCCCATCACTTCGCTGCTGTGCTGGCCGTCTGGTGCGTCGTGGCCGGGTATGCTGGTGCATTGGTTGCTGGGTGATGTTGCAACGGCGGCAGTTCGCAAAAATGAACAGCTTGCCTAGGCACGTGTCGGAGTGCGAATGCAGTCCTCTTCCAGAATTCACGACACTACCATGAAGTGTCACAGCGCCACCTGCAGTACTGGAGGAATTGGGCTTCGTTTTGCTGGACGTGCACCAAGGCCTTTAGTCAACAGCTCTTTCCTTTCTCCTCTACCTGGTAGGAATTGGCTTCGTGTTACGGGGTGGTAACCTTGTCACAGAGAATCCAACACAACGCACAGTGTGGGTCCGTGGCTTTCCTCTGTGGTATGTGTGACAGTGTGGCTGTGGGCGAATTCGGTCCTTGCTTAGGCCGATCTCCGCGGCTCAGAGCGGAACGTCTGTCTGTTGTTTCCCGTTGTTTGTTCTTCGTACGCCGTCTAAACGTCACGAATCTCACTCGGATTACTCACCCCGCTCTCCTCCGGGCACATCATTCATTTTTTAAGATTTAGATTGTGACTTTCTTCTACGTTCCTTTACTTCATGCTCGGCAGCTCGAGTCGAGTCGAGTCGAGATTTTTAATATAGTTTTTTTTTTAAGCTGCATTTATTTTCCGAAGCTGAGCGATTAAACTGCGCCCGAGCTCGGATCCCTCTTAAAGCGTCTGAATCCGATGAATCTAATAAATATCAAAGTGGAGTCTTGCTCTCGCGCCATCCAGGAACGCTGCCGTGACTGACTGCTGATCATTTTCATTGTTGAAATGAGCTGTAAATATATAAAAAAACAACAACAACCTGTAATAAAGTCTGAAAATATCCACACACACTGATGCTAAGATGCCCAACAAGAGCAGAACCATTCGATTAACCCCCCCATAACCCTCCCCCTCCCCCCCATAACCCTCCTTTACATACACAAATTCAGACGAACCACAAAACAGGCAGATTCCAATTCAGCTCCTTTGGGCTTCGCTACTGGACACACACCCGTCCCATCCCGTCCCGTCCCCAGCTCAGTAAAGGACATCACACACCAGGGGGGGCCTCCAGGTCACCCGTACAACCCCCCCCCCTTTCAAACAGAGATATATAAATATATAAATAAATATAAATCTATAAATAAGAGTAAACTACGAAACGACCAGAGGAAAAAAGTCTATTTTTAAGGTTTTGACTAATAAAAGGTGTTCCGAGGATTTCTGTTCTCCGCTCTGCTAAGCTAATTAACCTTGTTTTGTGTTTCATTGTTTTTGTCATGTCTCTCTTCTGGTGACGTCTGCCAAACGGTGTGTTTTGCACTTTTATTTCGGTCCATGTTCTGTTTGTTAAGCTTTGTTTTTCGGAGCACTGAATACTTCATATTGTGTTAACTGTGCCAATTAAACATACACAGGAAAGAACGAGCCTGGCTCTTCGTTTTCTTGGTGTGCTTTGGGTGAATTTGGGGGACACGTCAGATACCAAACACGTCTCAGCTGATCGACTGTATCCAGGCTCAGTGTTCAGTCATGGTGGTTTGTTTTTACCCCCAAACTCTTCCTTTAAACTGTGTAAAACGTGGCTGGGAAAGGCGAAGACGGCTCCAAACTGCCGGCAGCCATTCTGGATTTTGATAAATCCCTTGGCAAATCTGGTTTTAACAGGATTTACTCTGTATATTCTCTTTTCTTTTACTCTGAAAAACCCATTTCAGCACCGAATGCACTGTAAATATGACATTTTACCAATTTCCTATCTATAGGGGGGTCTGTGTCTCATAATAGAGGGCCTGCTTTAATGGGACGCTATGTAGCCAGTGTGTATTTCTGGGAAACCAGCATCTATAGAGCTGAACAGCTGGCTTGGCAAACTCCAAACGTATTCAGAGCTAATGAACACATGTGGCCTGAGATTAGTTAAGGGGTAAACCCTTGATCAGGGCATAAACGGAGGGACCCCAGCAGGCCGAGGCACTTTAGTTCTATTGACAAGCATGAGGCCAAAGTGAGAGCACTGGAGAGAGTCCACCTCCGCCACTGCAGTCTCTGACCTACAAGCTGCCCTCACTAGCCTACATTATCCAGGATCTACCTAGAAGTCGAAGAGAGCAAAATAAGGCCCTAACCTAGCATCTTCCATTACTAACTGCTAGCCAGCTACCCAAGTCCTTTAATTCAGTATACTTAAGTCAGTATTCTGTTAATACGATTTTAAATAAAGTAAATCAAAGATTTTAAGTTCATTTTAAAATAAAGAAATCAGTCAAAATTGCAAAAAATTAAGTCGCTTTTGAGACTCAATGGCAATATTTTAATAAGAAAAAATAAGAAAAATACTTTGAGATACTAGCTAATTAAAAATAGTAAGAAAGGTAAATATTATTATATAAGTATTACTAATAATTAGGCATTATAAGGCAATAATAAGTCATTTTTTAGAGATACTAAATAAAACCTTCAAGATAGTAAGTCAGAAAAAATACCTTTAAACTTGAAGCTTTAAAAGGTTTATTAGATGATTAGATAATTAGATGATTAGATAATTAGATGATTAGATGATTAGATGATTAGATGATGGCTTTGTGGTTCAGAGAACTGCTCGCTTTCCCCCCCCAGGCTGCGCAACCGCAGCGCAGCCCTGACGCGCGCTGACACTCTCCCACCGCGGCGGCGGTAACGGCGGTCAAGCAGAGGCGCATCATGGCGGCGGCCATCGAGAGGCTGCTGTGCGAAATCTCGGAGTCGGAGGAGCCCATAGACGAGCTGAGGAGCCTCAGGACGGCCGTGGCCGCGACTCCGCTGAGCGGACTGAGAGAGAGCCTGTCCGCGGAGAAGCTGGGGGTCGTTTTCTCTCTGCTGAACACCAACGACAGGCAGGTTGTTCCTCCATCGCTCCGGACAGCTGAGTCAGGGCGACCTGCGGCCCGAACCGGCTCTGTCACCCCTACACAGAGAGCCTGAGCGGGGCTGAGCCTGAGCGGGGCTGCCTGTCAGAGTGAGCCGGGGCTCGGACGGGCTGGGTTAGCTAGCATAGCGAGCTAGCGAGCTAGCATTAGCTCCAGCTCACCGGTCAGCCCTGGGACGTTAGCTCGCGCTGACAGCGCTAGCGCTAGATAGCTAACTAGCTAGCAGCTAACAGCTAATTAGATAGCTAGCTAATAAGCTGGAGCCCTTTCCTCCCCAAAACCCTCCTGTTTAACCTAATAATGTCAGCTTTACTTTTATCTCTTTACAATATAAACTTATTTTATATAATATTAATATATTGGCCTCTGTTCGGTGATGCCAGGTAGCTAGCTAGCATAGCTGTAGCTAGCTAGCTAATAAACCCGGACTCTGAATTCAGTGTTATGAGATGCTAAGATTAAAAAAGTGAGACAATAAGTCAGTTTTTATGAGTTTATGAATTAAAACGAATTAAAGTTCAAACTGAGATGATATAATGATATAATATAATAAGACCGCGTGCGTGCAGTCCTGCAGATAACGAGCGCTGACTGTTAGCCAGCTAGCTAGCCGTTAGCAGCGGTGCTAACTAGCTAACTCTTTTGCAAATTATGAGGCAAAAATGGTCCATTGCACTTTAAAAAGGTGAGGCTTTAACTTTATTATGAGGCCATTTGACTTGTTTTGTATTATTTAATCATTTAAACCGGGTTATTCTGTGTTTTATTACAGAGTGAAGAGGAAGACCGCCTGAGGTAAAATCCCTGCAGCGGCGCTCGCGGCCTCTCAGCCACGGTCCCGTCAGAGAGCTGGTGGTAGAGCTGGACGATACAGTAAAAATATGATATTAATATATATATATATAATATTCAGTATTAGTTAGCTAGCTACTACTTATATAGCATAGCTACCTTTTTTTTACCATATCGCCCAGCCCCACCATCAGCTCTCTAATGGGACCAGGTCAGGAGCACAGTATAACCAGGTTTAAATTATAAAATAATACAGTTTAAGCAAAATTCCTCCATAATAAAGAAACTGACGCACTTTTTAAAGGTGGAATTGGAAACTTTTGCCTCACAGTTTGCAAATTATTGAGTTAGCACTGTTGCTAACTGTTGATCAGTAGCCACAGGACTGAATGCACGCGCCCAATAACTTTTCAATATGTTGGAGATTTCAGCTCTCTGAAAAATCCTAAAATACCAAATCGCAATATTTAAAGACATTTTTCATGATACTCGATACATCATTAGCCACCGATTGTTAAAAAGCCACTGTTCAGATAGTGCCCAGTGCTGAGTACTGAGACTTCTCTTCAGTATCTGCTGAATTAATCTAATTAAAACAGTCTGACTACACTGTTAATGATCAGTGTTTATTAACCTCAACACTTCAGCCCCGTCTTTCACTTTCTGCCTGAAATTACACTCAAATTTTGAGGCGTGTTATTCCAGCCTTACGTAAACTAGAGGCAATTTTCATGAGATTTTACTGAACTTCTGAAAACTTCGACTCCAGATTCAGGCGATCAGCTGAGGTGTTCGGTATCTGAACATCTGAATGAGGCTAGGCTAACGTTGCTAACCAACACTGGGCTTAGATTGTCCCTAATCTCACCCCCATAAACCGAAAATCCAAAAATGATCTCAGTAGCACTGGAGGGTTTGCATGAATTTGATATTTTGCTTAATGATGGTGGACTTTTTATAACCAGGGTTCTCTTAAGGGTTCTTTAGTAAAGGCAATGGTTCTATATAGAATCACAATTCAGAGGAACTGGATTGAGATATGGATGCTTGAAGAACCTGCTTTTTTTGCTTATAGTGCAAAACGTACTCTACACTCTCAAAGACAAAGGTGAAGGAAGAACCGGTTTTGGTCCCACAAGGAACCAGGCTTGTAGGAGAGATCTGTGGGTGTAAAGTTTCCTGTTCCAGTTTGAGGGTTGATGGGTGATTTGTATTTATTGCAGTTGAGTAAAAGTGAATTACACTCCTCAACTGTAGGGGAGAGCTTTGTAGCAAAAATAAATACAATTCATAATGGTGTTTCAACCGTTTTAATCTAGTGTGTTTGAGCCTGGAAATCTGAAGTGTTGCCCAAAGGACTGTTACTGGTGAAGAGGTTTGCTCGCCCAGTCAGGGAATCGAACACTAGTTTGCACTGGGGAAGGCGGTGTTGTTAGTCCTACTGCTCTACGCTGTCTATATGGAATAACCTTTTTAGCCATTCCAACGCCACTAAGACACTTCACAGTCGTTCTCCACGTCTGAGCGCGCTACTTACTTTCTTGTCGTCTTGTAGACCATCTAAAGTCACATATTCAGGTCAAGAAGGTCTTGAGGTGGGAAAACGCTGCCCTGTGATCCATGTACCTGCAGCTAAATGCGTCGTGTTCAAGCCTGACTTGGTATCTGTGTGTGTTTGTTTACAGGGAGCAGGTTGAAGTGTGTGTGGAGATCCTCGGACGTGTCCTGCAGGTGCTGGACCCTGCCCACTTGGCCCAGAACTGCAAGTCAGAGCTACAGAGTGGGCTGAACCACCCGGATGATTCTGTTAAAGTGCTGGCTCTCACTCAGGTCCGTGGTACCTGCCGTCCTGCTTTCACTGTGATGTTGAGTTGAACAGTCATCTGAATGGTTGGTTGGCTGGCTGGTTGAGCTGTGTCCATCTCTTGTGTTCGTAGATCGGTCGGGTGGTCGGTCACTCGGAGGGGATCACGGAGGTGCTTAACAGTCCTGAGATTCTGCGGGATGTAATCCGCTGTGTGGGGGCAGAGCGTATAGGCATTGCCAAAGAGGTACGGTAGCTCAGTGTGTGAGGAAACATCTGCTTTTGGAGTTCTCAGCCTGTGAGGTTTTCCACAAAGCGGGGCTTCTCAGCTTGAAGGAGTATTTTCCTCACTTTGGGCTGAGATGTTCTCACAGGCTGTAGAGTGGAGCTCTGCTCAGGTCTGTGAGGGTCATCTCACTCAAGCTTATGTGTGTGTCTTCATTTTCCCCCTTGTTTAGGCCATTTCTGCCCTCAGCAAGCTGAGCAACACAAAGGCGGGGCTTGATGCTCTGTTCCGCTCTGATTTGCTGAAAGAGCTCAAGGATGTGATGTCCATCAGTGATGTCATCAGATACAGAGTGTATGAGGTGCGTGTGGGTTGTCCCACCCATCACCAAAAAGCAACATTATGACATTTTTGGTGTGTGTGTGTCATCAAAAAATGGATTACATGCTCTCTGTGTGTGTTTTTTTGTAGCTGGTGGTGGAGGTGTCCTCCGTATCTCCTGTCTCCCTGGGCTACTGTGCTAACAGCAGCTTCATCTCTCAGCTTCTGGAGGAACTGACCGGAGATGATGTACTTGTCAGGTAACACAACTCATCCCATCCAAACATATTGAATCACCATAATTTCTGAGAACACTGTTTGTTCCACTGCTCCACAGCTCAATGCTGGGGGGCTTTATACCCCTTTGTACACGCCTGGCACTAGGGCAGCATGGTGCCAACAGGTTCGTCAGTGATCTGCTCCAGAGAGAGTCCTTTCTACTGACAGTGCTTCTCTACAGGAACTAGACAAGCTGTTTTTGTGTGCGTTTGCACATCTGTGTCAGTAATGGGTGCAACTTAAGTAGCTGAATGCATTCATTAGAAGTGGTGTCCACAAACATTTGGACATACGTGTGTGTGTGTTTCTGATGGAGGAATTGAACCCCTTTCTCCTGGGTGTAGGAGCATGCAGCCCTGACCATCAATGACAGTCTTTATTGGGTTCAGCAGAGAGACAGAAAGAAACAGCACCATCTGGTGGACACACCAAACTACTGCTAATACATCTACAGATAATCAATACTATTGATGTCTACCGATAATCAATGGACATGACACACAAAAAAGAAGCTGTGCATACATTGAAATTAATTGTATTAATATTCCATGCTGGAACTTTGTTGTGAGGAGGGTTTGATTGCATTCAGCCACATTAGAGAGCATGATCCAACTCCTCCTAAAGTTGTTGGAGCTGCATCCCACCAGAGAACACCGCTCCACTGCTCCACAGCCCGGTGCCGGAGGGGGGGCTTTATAAGGCTGCTCTGTTTTAGCAGTGGGTGCAGTCTGCTCCTTAGAAGAGGTGTCTGGATACTTTTGGACATAGCGTAGCGTACGGGTAAGGTTACGTGAATGTTTCTGACCCACAGCCACTCTTGGTCTCCCTCCTCAGAGCGACTGCCATCGAGATGGTCACCAGTTTGGCTCAGAGCCAGCATGGCCGCCAGTACCTCGCCCAGCAAGGCATTATGGACAAGATATCCAACATGATCGTCGCTGCAGACTCTGACCCGTTCTCCAGCTTCTACCTGCCAGGTAGTGGGCATGTCCTTGTGTGTTTCTTAAAATCACGATAGTTATCCAACCGTCCATCACGGTTTACAGTACCACCCTATTCTATGATGAGAGAAAAATACATACAGGATTTAGAGATCCACCTGAAGATGTGTTTGGTGTCTGAGCTATGCTTCTTTAGTTTGTGACTGGAGATGCTAAGCTAACATTGCTAACAAACACTGGATTCGGGCTCTCCTCAATTTACTCATCTCTTTAACACATGCGTAAAAACTGTCTGTTTCTCAACCCGTCTCTCAAAACTCCTCCAGATCAGTTTGGTAAACGGATGTGGATGTTGTGAATGGTGTGACTCCCTTTACTTTACACACTAAAATGCACCACAGAGCACAACGGTGGAGGAACCGGAACCACGTTCGCCTCAGGACAGTCGCTCCACACACCCTGGCCCAGTTTGAATGCAGGCACTGCGAAGTTGACACACACAAATTTGAGTGTGTGCTTATGGAGATCAGATTGGTGACCGTCTGAGTGTGGTGTTTGTTAGCAACGTTAGTTTGGCATCACCCATTGTAAATAAAGAAGCAGAAGTCAGATCCTAAACTTTGGCATAATTACATAAATAATTCTCCTGAATGTGCGCTGAATGGACAAAAGTATTGGGACGCCTACACATTCCACCTACAGGATCTTTTAGAATCACACCCGTTTTAAATACGTAAACATTTAGTATGCCGCCAACAAACACAGGACTCTGAAAATCTGTCTCTCAGAGCTCCTCCAGATCTTTATCAGTTTGGTAAATCAATGTGGTTTGGGTGAGACATACCACAGTTCAGGTGTGGGAACATTTTGGCCTTAAGCAAATTGATTGAGGGGAGTCCGTATGAACGGAAATGAGCCGATCCGTCTACTTTGTTTAAAACCAGTGGCGACAAAAAGCGGTGATCCAGCTAACCTAAAGGCTCACCTTAAACCTGACCATCCTTCCCAGTTTTCCAAGCTGGGCACAGTTGTAGAAGGGCGTTCCCAACAGTTGGAGGTAACGGATGTCTTTATAAAGGTGACTGCTCAAATACGCAGCACTCACTCACAGATGGCGGGACTCGATATATAGCCAGAGATTCTTTTTATATGTGGTATCTCCCGGATTACTGTTAATTAGAAGCTCATTGAATCTTAAAAGGGTGCACTTTATTAATTAGGCTATTATATTGTCTTTAGATCAATGACATAAAAAGCTTTTGATGACCAGTAATATCGTTTTATCGTAATTAGTTCTGGGAAAATTCATTCATCTTCAGAAAATGGGTGTCGTGTTTGCCTGTATGTTCAGGTCTGGTGAAGTTCTTCGGCAACCTTGCGGTCACAGACAGCCCTCAGCAGGTGTGTGAGAGGTATCCAGCATTCCTCAACATGGTGTTCGCCATGGCAATGAACCCTGACCCAACACAGACCCCTGTTGCCCTGGATACAATTGGATTACTGGGAGGCACTGTGGAGGGCAAACAGGTTCTGCACAAAACAGGTGTGTGTTAGCATTTAATGCTAAAGTTGGAAGGAGTGTTTTAGCTCTGAGTGCCTCTTAAATGATCTGGCCCAATCAGAACGGAGCTTATTTGCATGAGCCAGGTATAAAGGCACAGTAACCTCTGTTCTGCTTTGCAGGGGAACAGTTCAGGTCCGTGCTGAAGCGAATGAGTCTGCTGGCGACAGATGAAGCAACTGAGCTCCGAGTGAGGAGTCTGGAGGCCATCGCTCAGCTGCTGACGTTACCTGTGAGTGTGTGACTGTGGAGGGGTTTAATCCAGTATGAATCTGCAGTGTGTGTGTAGTAGTGTGTACAGTCTGACAGTAATCACTGTGGAGGGGTTTAATCCAGTATGAATCTGCAGTGTGTGTAGTAGTGTGTACAGTCTGACAGTAATCACTGTGGAGGGGTTTAATCCAGTATGAATCTGCAGTGTGTGTGTAGTAGTGTGTACAGTCTGACAGTAATCACTGTGGAGGGGTTTAATCCAGTATGAATCTGCAGTGTGTGTGTAGTAGTGTGTACAGTCTGACAGTAATCACTGTGGAGGGGTTTAATCCAGTATGAATCTGCAGTGTGTGTGTAGTAGTGTGTACAGTCTGACAGTAATCACTGTGGAGGGGTTTAATCCAGTATGAATCTGCAGTGTGTGTGTAGTAGTGTGTACAGTCTGACAGTAATCACTGCGGAGGGGTTTAATCCAGTATGAATCTGCAGTGTGTGTGTAGCAGTGTGTACAGTCTGACAGTAATCACTGCGGAGGGGTTTAATCCAGTATGACTCTGCAGTGTGTGTAGTAGTGTGTACAGTCTGACAGTAATCACTGTGGAGGGGTTTAATCCAGTATGAATCTGCAGTGTGTGTAGTAGTGTGTACAGTCTGACAGTAATCACTGTGGAGGGGTTTAATCCAGTATGAATCTGCAGTGTGTGTGTAGCAGTGTGTACAGTCTGGCAGTAATCACTGTGGAGGGGTTTAATCCAGTATGAATCTGCAGTGTGTGTATGTAGTAGTGTGTACAGTCTGACAGTAATCACTGTGGAGGGGTTTAATCCAGTATGAATCTGCAGTGTGTGTGTAGTAGTGTGTACGGTCTGACAGTAATCACTGTGGAGGGGTTTAATCCAGTATGAATCTGCAGTGTGTGTAGTAGTGTGTACAGTCTGACAGTAATCACTGTGGAGGGGTTTAATCCAGTATGAATCTGCAGTGTGTGTAGTAGTGTGTACAGTCTGACAGTAATCACTGTGGAGGGGTTTAATCCAGTATGAATCTGCAGTGTGTGTAGTAGTGTGTACAGTCTGACAGTAATCACTGTGGAGGGGTTTAATCCAGTATGAATCTGCAGTGTGTGTAGTAGTGTGTACGGTCTGACAGTAATCACTGTGGAGGGGTTTAATCCAGTATGAATCTGCAGTGTGTGTAGTAGTGTGTACGGTCTGACAGTAATCACTGTGGAGGGGTTTAATCCAGTATGAATCTGCAGTGTGTGTAGTAGTGTGTACGGTCTGACAGTAATCACTGTGGAGGGGTTTAATCCAGTATGAATCTGCAGTGTGTGTAGTAGTGTGTACGGTCTGACAGTAATCACTGTGGAGGGGTTTAATCCAGTATGAATCTGCAGTGTGTGTGTAGTAGTGTGTACGATCTGACAGTAATCACTGTGGAGGGGTTTAATCCAGTATGAATCTGCAGTGTGTGTGTAGTAGTGTGTACAGTCTGACAGTAATCACTGTGGAGGGGTTTAATCCAGTATGAATCTGCAGTGTGTGTGTAGTAGTGTGTACAGTCTGACAGTAATCACTGTGGAGGGGTTTAATCCAGTATGAATCTGCAGTGTGTGTGTAGTAGTGTGTACAGTCTGACAGTAATCACTGTGGAGGGGTTTAATCCAGTATGAATCTGCAGTGTGTGTGTAGTAGTGTGTACAGTCTGACAGTAATCACTGTGGAGGGGTTTAATCCAGTATGAATCTGCAGTGTGTGTAGTAGTGTGTACAGTCTGACAGTAATCACTGTGGAGGGGTTTAATCCAGTATGAATCTGCAGTGTGTGTGTAGTAGTGTGTACAGTCTGACAGTAATCACTGCGGAGGGGTTTAATCCAGTATGAATCTGCAGTGTGTGTGTAGTAGTGTGTACAGTCTGACAGTAATCACTGCGGAGGGGTTTAATCCAGTATGAATCTGCAGTGTGTGTGTAGCAGTGTGTACAGTCTGACAGTAATCACTGCGGAGGGGTTTAATCCAGTATGACTCTGCAGTGTGTGTAGTAGTGTGTACAGTCTGACAGTAATCACTGTGGAGGGGTTTAATCCAGTATGAATCTGCAGTGTGTGTAGTAGTGTGTACAGTCTGACAGTAATCACTGTGGAGGGGTTTAATCCAGTATGAATCTGCAGTGTGTGTGTAGCAGTGTGTACAGTCTGGCAGTAATCACTGTGGAGGGGTTTAATCCAGTATGAATCTGCAGTGTGTGTATGTAGTAGTGTGTACAGTCTGACAGTAATCACTGTGGAGGGGTTTAATCCAGTATGAATCTGCAGTGTGTGTGTAGCAGTGTGTACAGTCTGGCAGTAATCACTGTGGAGGGGTTTAATCCAGTATGAATCTGCAGTGTGTGTATGTAGTAGTGTGTACAGTCTGACAGTAATCACTGTGGAGGGGTTTAATCCAGTATGAATCTGCAGTGTGTGTGTAGTAGTGTGTACGGTCTGACAGTAATCACTGTGGAGGGGTTTAATCCAGTATGAATCTGCAGTGTGTGTAGTAGTGTGTACGGTCTGACAGTAATCACTGTGGAGGGGTTTAATCCAGTATGAATCTGCAGTGTGTGTAGTAGTGTGTACAGTCTGACAGTAATCACTGTGGAGGGGTTTAATCCAGTATGAATCTGCAGTGTGTGTAGTAGTGTGTACAGTCTGACAGTAATCACTGTGGAGGGGTTTAATCCAGTATGAATCTGCAGTGTGTGTAGTAGTGTGTACGGTCTGACAGTAATCACTGTGGAGGGGTTTAATCCAGTATGAATCTGCAGTGTGTGTAGTAGTGTGTACGGTCTGACAGTAATCACTGTGGAGGGGTTTAATCCAGTATGAATCTGCAGTGTGTGTAGTAGTGTGTACGGTCTGACAGTAATCACTGTGGAGGGGTTTAATCCAGTATGAATCTGCAGTGTGTGTAGTAGTGTGTACGGTCTGACAGTAATCACTGTGGAGGGGTTTAATCCAGTATGAATCTGCAGTGTGTGTGTAGTAGTGTGTACAGTCTGACAGTAATCACTGTGGAGGGGTTTAATCCAGTATGAATCTGCAGTGTGTGTGTAGTAGTGTGTACGATCTGACAGTAATCACTGTGGAGGGGTTTAATCCAGTATGAATCTGCAGTGTGTGTGTAGTAGTGTGTACAGTCTGACAGTAATCACTGTGGAGGGGTTTAATCCAGTATGAATCTGCAGTGTGTGTGTAGTAGTGTGTACAGTCTGACAGTAATCACTGTGGAGGGGTTTAATCCAGTATGAATCTGCAGTGTGTGTGTAGTAGTGTGTACAGTCTGACAGTAATCACTGTGGAGGGGTTTAATCCAGTATGAATCTGCAGTGTGTGTGTAGTAGTGTGTACAGTCTGACAGTAATCACTGTGGAGGGGTTTAATCCAGTATGAATCTGCAGTGTGTGTGTAGTAGTGTGTACAGTCTGACAGTAATCACTGTGGAGGGGTTTAATCCAGTATGAATCTGCAGTGTGTGTGTGTAGTAGTGTGTACAGTCTGACAGTAATCACTGTGGAGGGGTTTAATCCAGTATGAATCTGCAGTGTGTGTGTAGTAGTGTGTACAGTCTGACAGTAATCACTGTGGAGGGGTTTAATCCAGTATGAATCTGCAGTGTGTGTGTAGTAGTGTGTACAGTCTGACAGTAATCACTGTGGAGGGGTTTAATCCAGTATGAATCTGCAGTGTGTGTGTAGTAGTGTGTACAGTCTGACAGTAATCACTGCGGAGGGGTTTAATCCAGTATGAATCTGCAGTGTGTGTGTAGCAGTGTGTACAGTCTGACAGTAATCACTGCGGAGGGGTTTAATCCAGTATGAATCTGCAGTGTGTGTGTAGCAGTGTGTACAGTCTGACAGTAATCACTGCGGAGGGGTTTAATCCAGTATGACTCTGCAGTGTGTGTAGTAGTGTGTACAGTCTGACAGTAATCACTGCGGAGGGGTTTAATCCAGTATGAATCTGCAGTGTGTGTAGTAGTGTGTACAGTCTGACAGTAATCACTGTGGAGGGGTTTAATCCAGTATGAATCTGCAGTGTGTGTGTAGCAGTGTGTACAGTCTGGCAGTAATCACTGTGGAGGGGTTTAATCCAGTATGAATCTGCAGTGTGTGTATGTAGTAGTGTGTACAGTCTGACAGTAATCACTGTGGAGGGGTTTAATCCAGTATGAATCTGCAGTGTGTGTGTAGTAGTGTGTACGGTCTGACAGTAATCACTGTGGAGGGGTTTAATCCAGTATGAATCTGCAGTGTGTGTGTAGTAGTGTGTACGGTCTGACAGTAATCACTGTGGAGGGGTTTAATCCAGTATGAATCTGCAGTGTGTGTAGTAGTGTGTACGGTCTGACAGTAATCACTGTGGAGGGGTTTAATCCAGTATGAATCTGCAGTGTGTGTAGTAGTGTGTACGGTCTGACAGTAATCACTGTGGAGGGGTTTAATCCAGTATGAATCTGCAGTGTGTGTAGTAGTGTGTACGGTCTGACAGTAATCACTGTGGAGGGGTTTAATCCAGTATGAATCTGCAGTGTGTGTAGTAGTGTGTACGGTCTGACAGTAATCACTGTGGAGGGGTTTAATCCAGTATGAATCTGCAGTGTGTGTAGTAGTGTGTACGGTCTGACAGTAATCACTGTGGAGGGGTTTAATCCAGTATGAATCTGCAGTGTGTGTAGTAGTGTGTACGGTCTGACAGTAATCACTGTGGAGGGGTTTAATCCAGTATGAATCTGCAGTGTGTGTGTAGTAGTGTGTACAGTCTGACAGTAATCACTGTGGAGGGGTTTAATCCAGTATGAATCTGCAGTGTGTGTGTAGTAGTGTGTACGATCTGACAGTAATCACTGTGGAGGGGTTTAATCCAGTATGAATCTGCAGTGTGTGTGTAGTAGTGTGTACAGTCTGACAGTAATCACTGTGGAGGGGTTTAATCCAGTATGAATCTGCAGTGTGTGTGTAGTAGTGTGTACAGTCTGACAGTAATCACTGTGGAGGGGTTTAATCCAGTATGAATCTGCAGTGTGTGTGTAGTAGTGTGTACAGTCTGACAGTAATCACTGTGGAGGGGTTTAATCCAGTATGAATCTGCAGTGTGTGTGTAGTAGTGTGTACAGTCTGACAGTAATCACTGTGGAGGGGTTTAATCCAGTATGAATCTGCAGTGTGTGTGTAGTAGTGTGTACAGTCTGACAGTAATCACTGTGGAGGGGTTTAATCCAGTATGAATCTGCAGTGTGTGTAGTAGTGTTTACTGTGTGTGTGTGTGTGTGTGTTTGTGTGTTCCACAGGTGGAGCAGCAGACAGACGACCTGCTGTTGCTGACAGAATCCTGGTTCTCCTCTCTGAGCTCTAAGCCGATGGAGATGATCAGAGATATGAGCACTCAGCCCTTCCCAGAACTACACTGCTCTGCACTCCGCATATTCACTGTAAGTGTGTGTGTGTGTGAGAGAGAGATATTTAATATTTTTTTGTTGGAGTAGCTGTCTCTACTGTCCAGGGTGCAAGGCAACTAGTTCTGTACATCTTAGGAAGTGTGTCCCAATACGTTTGTGTGTGTGTGTTTCTAAATTGCAGGCCATAGCGTGCCAGAAGTGGGGCCAGCGTTTGATGATGTCGACGCCAGGTTTTGCAGAGTGGGTGGTGGACCGCTCTGTGGGTAAAGGAAAGGAGGCCAAGGACTGTAAGTTTGAGCTTGTGGGTGCGCTGTTGAGCACGTCCAGCATACGAGAGATTTTCGGGGCTCCAAACTACCTAAAGCTGAAAACCTACCTGGAAGAGGGACCATACTACGTCAGGGCCGTGTCCTCGGTCACAACTGAGGGAGCGGACTGAGTGGAAAACACACACACACACACACACCGTAAAACCAGTAACACCCATTAATCCTCTGTTTCTACCTGATGATAATATTTAGGACATTTGTCCTGTTGGGATGAAGTAGCACCTATACATTACTGCTGTTCCAGTTTCTTGGGTTTTTGCACTAAATCTGGTTCTCTTTTTTTTTTCTTTCGTTCTCTTCTTTGTTATTAAAAACTAAAATTTATTTTTGTCAAACTGAATAATTTCCATGTTTCTGTTTCCATGTTAATTTCTAATGGCCACTGAAACTTTTCAGTCAAGCTATATGAAGTGTTTTTCCTTCATTGTTTAAAAAGAGTTGATCCTGCTTCTTTTGGAGTAACTGTCTCTACTGTCCAGGGAAGAAGGGGTTCTAGATTTTGGAAGAGGAGCACTACTACGGGCCTTGACTGCATTCAGCGACAGAATTGAGTGAGGACAGGATGTTGGAGGATGATCACCACCCCCCTCATCATTCCAGAGAACACCGTTCCACTGCTCCACGGATCAATGCTGGGGGGCTTTATACCCCTACCTCTAACCCAATAGGTTCATCTCTGCTGATCTGTTGAGTCCTGTTGTATTGGTAGTATTCTCTATAGGGACTAGACAAGCTGTGTGTACATTTGCACATGTGTTAGTAATTGGTGCAACTTATAGTAGCTGAATTCATTCATTGGAAGAAGGGGGTGTCCATGAACATTTGGACAGGTATTATGAGGGTTGTATTTTTATTTATTTTTATTTTATTTTTTTATTTATAACAGTTGTAAATCTCCGTTCCTTCCAGGCCTCAGCAAGAGGGAAAGGGTGCATGGGTAGGAGGACAGCTGAGGTAGAAACACATGGATGTGTAAAGTAAAAACAAACAAAAACATTTATAAAATAATGTTCTCTCTCTTAAATAGAGTCCTTGAAGGCACATTTTCTCACATACATACAGACTGTGATGTGACGTGGTTAATGCACAGTCGATCCCTGAGGGTGCGCTAGCTGGAGCCGCTGCAGAAGTGATGCTGAGCAAAGTAGTCACAGGTCCTCAGCTCCGTGCAGCCGAGCTCTGTAGTGTGTATTTAGGACAAACTCCAAGAAGTGTGGTTTACCAGCACACTCATTGTTATGGCTGTAGGGGGCGATATGGCTTCTCTTGTATCATTTTAAAAAGCGCTCTGCAGCGTTCATCCGATCTACACAGAGCTTAGTAGTGTAATACGCTACAGGGCAAAGGGGGCGCTCAAAAAGGTTCGCATGATCTACACGCTCATTCTGGCGGACTGTAATACACTAGAGGAAGTGAAAGGGGCGCTCTATTATGTTTGCGTGATCCACATGGTCGTTCTGGCTGATTGTAAAGCGTTATAGAGCGCCCCCTATGCTTCCTGTAGTGAATTACAATGTTAACATGATCCACACCTTGGTTTTGACAGACTGTAATTCACTACAGGAAGCGTAGGGGGCGCTCTATAATGTTCATATGATCCACATGCTCTTTCTGACAGACTGTAATTTACTACGGGAAGCGTAGGGTGCGCTCTATAATGTTTGTGATCCACATGGTGGTTCTGACTGATTATAGAGCGCCCCCTATGCTTCCTGTAGTGAATTACAGTCTGTCAGAATGAGTGTGTGGATCATATGAACAGTATAAAACATAGAGCGCCCCCTATGCTTCCTGTAGTGAATTACAGTCTGTCAGAATGAGGGCGTAGATCATATGAACAGTACAGAGCGCCTCCTATGCTTCCTGTAGTGAATTACAGTCTGTCAGAATGAGGGCGTAGATCATATGAACAGTATAAAACATAGAGCGCCCCCTATGCTTCCTGTAGTGAATTACAGTCTGTCAGAATGAGGGCGTAGATCATATGAACAGTACAGAGCGCTTCCTATGCTTCCTGTAGTGAATTACAGTCTGTCAGAATGAGGGCGTAGATCATATGAACAGTACAGAGCGCTTCCTATGCTTCCTGTAGTGTATTACAATGTTAACCTGATCCACACCTTCATTTTGACAGACATTTATCCTGCCATACTGTAATACACTACAAAAAGCACTGGGGGGCGCACTGTGGTGCTCTGTATTGTTCATACGATCCACATGTTCATTCTGACTGACTGTTAAGCATTATAGAGCGCCCCCTATGCTTTTTGTAGTGTATTACAGTATGGCAGGATGAATGTGTGGATCATAGGAACATTATGGAGCGCCCCCTATGCTTTTTGTAGTGTATTACAAGGTTCATATGATCCACATGCTCATTCTGACAGACTGTAATACACTACATGAAGCATAGGGGGCGATATGGCTAATATTTTCCGTAAAAAAAAAAAAAGCATGCTCTGTAATGTTATCATACATGCAATCATTGTCAATATGTTGTAATGATCTGCACTGTGACGTTCACGCAGCTGTTCTGAGAGTGCTGAGAACCCTGATAAGTGCACAGTACTGAGCTAGCACGTCCGTTTGCTCGTGTGTCGAGTGTTGGAGGTTCTCAGTATTTGGGGTAGATCACCCTCTTGATCCTCCCGTCCGCTCTGTTCTTATCCAGCCACTTCCCACACAGGAAGATGGTCGTCACTCCGTTGGCTGTGTTGGTCACTTCGATGCGACTCAGCAGCCAACCCGGGCTGATTCCTGAGTTGTCGTGCTCCACGCAGATCCGGAGCAGGTCCCCCATGTCCAGCAGCTCCATGATGAAGCGGTCCGTCCGTCCCCGTTCGAACAGGTTGCGGAACTTCTGCCGGAGCTGTCGGCGGCCCGAGTCGCCGTTGGAGCCGAAGATGGTGACGAAGACGTTGGCGTCTGTGCCGGCGCCCTTCTCGTCGCCCGTGATGACAATGATTTCGTACTTGACGGGCACCAGGCTACGCGCCTTGCTGGCGAAGCTCTCGATGAACTTGGTGCATTCGAAGGTCTGGAAATCGTCCCGCTTGGAGGACACCGGGATGAGGGAGTTGCACTGGAAGATGTACCTGCGGAAGAGAGAGAGGCTTAAGTCCTTACAGGAAGGTGTGGTAAACAGTGCGGTACTGAAATGCACAGTATATTCAGCTCCACCTACACACCCCCATTGTTGCCATCAGAGGTCACTCACTTGTTGCCAAGCTCCCTCTCTGTGACCACCACCTCCTCCACCCTCCAGTAAGCTTCCACCTTGCTCTTCTTGCCGTCTTTGGGGCTGTGGCCCAGGCAGATGCTGGCGATGTCTCCAAGATTCTTAGAAGAGAACTCGAACCTGTCTGAGGCTCCCCTACAGATTCACACACAAGCAGCTGTGTCAGCTGAACCCAGGCCTGTTTTCATGGATCGGGTATCGGCTATTTTAATCCGGATCCAGTGCAGTCTGTGCTTTAACCACGGTGTTCAGAGCGCCAGCTGGTGGCCTCAAGCACACATTGCAGACGTTTTCAGAAGGTAAATAAAGGAGTTTAGAGTTATGAACATTAAACTCTGCCACACTTTCTGACCCCTTCAGAACCAAGGGGAGGCTAATGCTAATGCTAATACACGCCCGGTACAAACCCAATGATTTTACTTGAGTATTAATTAGAAGGTGATGGTCTCTGAACTGTGTGGCTGGATTATTTATGCAAACACTAAGATTGGATCGGTATCAGGTGGTGCACGTTCTGTACCTTAGGAAGCGTTTCTTCTTGGTGGAGTTCTCCATCACAAACTCCTTGGATCTTCCTTTCTTTCCCTCCAGAATGATCCAGGCGTTCTCTTTAGTCTCTGCGTCGCCGGTGTCCGCTGTCGTTGCGATGACCTCGTACTCTGTGAGAGAAGAGCAACAGTGAGAGTCGTGGCTGGACTGGCTCCTGTTTGTCCACCTTCGCTTTGCACAGAATCAGACACAGCGGTCAGTTGCTGGAAGGACCGGTTCTGGTAGCTGCGAGTGAACAGAAAATGTGCTGTGTATCAGTGACAGGGGTTCCGCCACTAAAGGAAGAAGCCTACTAAGGAAGATCTAGATCAGGGCTGCTCAATCCTGGTCCTGGAGATCCACCCTGAGGAGGTCAAATCTAACACAGCGGACTCTAAGGTTCAGCTGCGCCTGAAGGCCTTCATTATCCAGATCAGGTGTGAGATTTGGGGTGGAGCTGAACTCTGCAGGGTCGTAGATCTCCAAGACCAGGATTGAGCAGCCCTGATCTAGAGGATCATACCAGGGTCTGTATGTGCATGCATGCCAATGACTGGGCATGTCCAGAAGTATACAGATGACTGTCTGACTAAGTAGTGAGTCTGGCAACACACAGGGCTTGAATACTCTCCTTCGAGAAGCTCTGACCAGTAGAACAGCTTGCTCTAGAGCAAGGTCACCATGCCCAGAGCCAAACGTGGCCAGAACTGACCATCCAACATCAGTACCTCACCTCACTAACGCTCTTCCTCACAGCAATGTTCCGACATCTGCTATATGAGAAGGTGTCTACAAGCTGGTGGAAGTATGACGGTAAGTGGTTTTCTCACTGGTTTTCTCGTCGAAGTCCAGCACGTCGTTGTTGGCGCAGGCCACTTCCCTCATGATCTGGCCGTCATCCTCGTTCTTGGCCAGCCAGCGGTCACACTGGAAGCGGAACTTCTTCCCCAAGATGTCGTCGTGCACGTCCACGTACTCAAGATGCCACCCAGGGGCGGGACCTGGTCAGAACACACACACACACACAGGTAGATTTACATGCAGTAACTTGGCAGCTGTTCCGTCTTGCGAGGGGGGGCTCTGAGAGCGGCTTACCTGTGTTGTCATGCCACACCCGTATTTTGGAGAGCTCGCCGAGGCTGAGGATGTCCGAGAAGCGGAACGTGTCGGTCTGTTTGCGCTCGAACTTGTTGGTGTTGGTGCTCTCTTTCAGGGCGAGCGTCCCAGTGTCTCCGTTCTCCCCAAAAATGATCATCCACACGTTAGCGTCCGTCCCTGCCCCTGAAACGTCACAAGACACCTGTCCCAGATCAGCATCTCCCCTCTCGTCTGAATATCGCATCCATAACATTAATACCACCCGCCTAAGACTGATTTGGTCAGTCTTAGCCCCCCCCCCACACACACACACATTTAATGGTGTTAAAGTGATGGCTGATGGGTGTGTGTGTACACTGTACCTGAAGCGTCGCTGGTTTTGACCGAGATGGTGTAGATGGTGAGCTCCACCATTTCCTCTTCGTCAATAACAGCGGGCATCTCGCACATTAGTGTGTGTTTGGGTCCGAATGTCCGGGACAGCCACTCCTCATACGTAAACGCTGCCTCCTCGTCTGTTTCCAGGTTATGCAGAATGATCTGCATGTGCGCACGTTCACAGAAACACACACACACACACACACCCCTATTTACCAGCTCCACTGCCCCCCTGTCTGCCCCACAGCCCCTATAGCCCACTGTGACCTTAGACTCCACAACTGTTATAATAACTGATGATAAAATGACGAGCAGAATAGAGCGCTAAGGTGGTTCCCACTTCCAGGCAGTTGCTAGGTCACTAGGGTGGAGCCTCTTATACTATGTGGTTGCTAGGGTGTTGCCAGGTTGCTATGGAGTTGCTTAGTGGTTGCTGGGTTTCATTTCTACTAGGTTTCAAAGGGGTTGGTTATTTTTAGGCTATGCCAGTTGGTTGCTAGTGGTGGCTATTACAGTTAATTGTCTCCTATAGTACAGCAATAATAACAGTGGATGCATGAACCGAACCCACACACACACCTTATCCAGGAACCAGTCTGGTCTGCTTCCAGTGCCATCAATGCGGACCCTCATTTTCCTAAGTGGGGCGATGTCCTCTACTTCCAGGTTAAATGTGTCTGTTTGGCCCCGCTCAAACCTACACACACACACATATATATATATATAAATAAATGATCCAACATCCTACTGCTATGCTACAGTATGTGAAAGTATGTGTGTGTGTGTGTGTGTGTGCGCACATGTACCTGTCCTCTAGTTTAGGCAGTGGGATCTCCTCTGAAGTGCCATAAATTCCAAAGACTGTGATGTAGATCTGAGTGTCTGTCCCGGCATACTGGACATCTCCCGTAACCACGGTAACCTCATAGATCACCTAGGACACAACAGAAAGAGGACATGCAACAGCTAAGTTTGTTCCTGCTTAACCTAAAAGTATCGCAGTTATTAAAGAAAGCCTTCAACCAGGGAACAGTGTGGCCTGAGTGGTCCAGAATGCTAAGGCGCCGTCACTATTGCAGGAGGATCGCTGGGTCGAATCCCAGGTTGTCTTGGGTTGCTGTACTATCTCTTGTTCCTGCTTAACCTAAAAGTACCACAGCTATTAAAGAAAGCCTTCAGAGGTGAGACAGGGTGGCCAAAGTGGTCCGGCATGCTAAGGGACGCTGTCGCTGTGAGAAGAAAATGGCTACTAACACGCTGTCAGGCACTGTCATTACAACCAGAGTATTGCTGGTTCGAATCCCAGGTTGGATTGTGTTGTTATGGTGTATCTTCTTCTTCTAAAAGTATCACAGTTATTAAAGAAAATATTCAACAATTGAACAGTGTGGTCAGAGTGGTCCAGCGTAGTAAGGCACTGTCTCTATAACCAGAAGGTTGCTGGTTCACACCCTGCTTTTATTAGGTTGCTATTGTGTCCCTTGTTACTGCTTAACCTAAAGTATCACAGTAATAAAGAAATTATTTATCAATGTGGCCAGAGTGGTGCGGCGCACTAATTCCCCCTGCCTATGAGTGAACTGTTCTGTAATGTTTTGTTCTTGCTAAACCTAAAAGTGCTGCAGTTATTACAGAAACAATTCAACCCTAAATCAGTGTTACTCGAGTGGTTCAACACACTAAGGGGCTGTCGTCATGACCAGAGAATTCCTGGTTTGGTTCCTGCTTTTAATTGGGTAGCTATGGTAGCTCTTGTTACCGCTAAACCTAAAAGTATCACAGTTATTAAAGAACGTTTTCAAGTGAGGAAAAGTGTGACTATGAGCGGACGTTTGCTGGTTCAAATCCCAATTCTTAGTTGGGTTGCTATGGTATCTCTTCTTCCTGCTTAATCTAAAAGTATCACAGTTAATAAAGAAAGCCTTCAACTGCAGAACAGCGTGGCTTGGGCGGTCCAACATTCTAAGGTGCTGTCTCAATGACTAAAGGGTTTCCTAGTTCAAATTCCCATTTTAACTGGTTGTTATGGTATCTCTTATTCCTGGTTCGAATCCGTATTTGCATTGGTTTGCTGTGATAATTTTAGGTTAAGCAAGACAAGTGATACCATAAAAACCAAATAAAAGTCATGTGCCCCGAAGTAGTCCAGCGGTGCAAAGGCACTGTTACTATTACCAGATGATCGCCGGTTCTAATCCTGATTTCTACGGGGTTGCTATGGTATTACTTGTTCCTGTTTAACCTAAAAGTATCACAGTTATTAAAGAAAATATTCAAACAAAGAGCGCCGAGTGGTCACATGTGATAAGGCACCGTACCTATGAGGGAAGTATTGCTTGTTCAAATCCCAGTTTTGGATTGCTGTGACATGTCATATTTTGCTAAACCTAAAAGCATCACAGTAATAAAGAAAGCCTTTAAAACTGAAACAGCTTCCCTTGAGTGGTCCAGGAGACTAGCGCACCGTACCTACGAGTGAAGTATTGCTTGTTCGAATCCCAGTTTGCAGTGGATTGCTGGGATGTATCATATTCTTGCTAAACCTAAAATTGCCAAAGTTATAACAGAAAATATTCACCCAAAAAACTGTCTGGCTCAAGTGGTCCAGCATACTAATGCACCATACCTATGACCAGACTCTTGCTGGTTCGATTCCCAGTTTGTGTTGGGTTGCTGTGATATTACTTGTTTCTGTTTAACCTAAAAGTGTCACAGTTATTAAACAAATCCTTCAAGCTTAACACAGTGTGCCCTGAGTGGTCCAGCATGCTAAGTCCCGGTTTCTTTGACCAGAGGGTTGTGGGTTCAAATCCAGCTTTTTAACAGAATATGGTATTTCTTATTCCTGGTTGAAGTAAAAGTGTCAAGGTCATTAAAGAAAGCCTTGAACCACCACTGAATGCAGACTTGAGTGGTCCAGGAAACTAATGTGCCATACCTATGAGTGAAGTATTGCTTGTTGGAATCCCAGTTTGTATTGGATTGCAACGTAGTGTGCCCTGAGTGGTCCAGCATGCTAAGACGCTGTTACTTTGACCGGAGCTTTGCTGGGTCGAATCCTGCTTTTTATTGGGTTGCTATTGGGTATCTCTTGTTCCTTCTAAACCTAAAGGTATCACAGTTAATAAAGAAAGCTTTGAACCGCAAAAGCTTGTGGCTTGAGTGGTGCAGCTTGATAAGACACTAGCGCTTTGATCAGAGGGTTGCTAGTTCAAGTCCCCCCTTTTCAATAGAACATGGTATTTCTTATTACTGGATGAAGTAAAAGTGTCACAGTCATTAAAGAAAGCCTTGAAAGCCGCCTGAATGTGGCTTTGAGTGGTCCAGTGGGCTAAGGCACTGTGGCGATGACTTGCTATGGTCTTACTTGTTCCTGTTTAGCCTAAAAGCATCACAGTTATTAAAGAAAATATTCAACCAAGGAGCAGCATGGCCAGAGTGGTCCCATGTGATAAGGCACTCTCTCTGTAACCAGAAGGTTGCTGGTTCTAATCCTGCTTTTGATTGGGTTGCTATTGTATCACTTGTTACTGCTCAACCTAAAAGTATCACAGTAATAAAGAAAGCCTTTAAAACTGAAACAGCTTCCCTTGAGTGGTCCAGGAAACTAACGCACCGTACCTATGAGTGAAGTATTGCTTGTTCAAATCCCAGTTTTGGATTGCTGTGATATGTCATATTTTGCTAAACCTAAAATTGCCAAAGTTATTGCAGAAAATAGTCACCAACAAAGCAGTGTGGTTGGGGTGGCCCACCATGATAGGACACTGTCACTGTGACCAGAGGATTGCTGGTTCGAGTCCCTGTTTTTAACAGGTTGTTATGGTAGCTCTTATTCCTGGCTGAAGTAAAAGTATCAGTCATTAAAGAAAGCTTTGAACCCTCACTCAATGTGGCCTTAAGTGGTCCAGTGGGCTACGGCACAGTCGAGATGACAAGCTGATTAGTGGTTTGAATCCTGACTACTGTTTTGCTACGGTATCTATTGTTCCTGCTTACCCTAAAAGTATCACAGTTATTAAAGAAAGCTTTAAAACAGAGAATCCTGTGGCTTGAGTGGTCCAGCATGCTAAGCCCCTGTTACTTTGACCAGAGGGTTGCTGGTTCAAATCACCCCTTTTCAATAGAATATGGAATTTCTTATTCCTGGTTGAAGTAAAAGTGTCACAGTCATTAGAGAAAGCCTTGAACACCCATTCACTGCAGACTTGAGTGGTCCAGTGGGCTAAGGCACTGTGGTGATGACAAGTTGATCACTGGTTCAAATCCTGATTTGTATTGTTTTGTAAAAGTATCAGTTATTAAAGAAAGCCTTGAACCATTCTTGTATGTGGCTTGAAGTGGTCCAGCGGGCAAAGGCACTGTTACTATTACCAGATGATTGCCGGTTCGAATCCTGATTTCTACTGGGTTGCTATGGTATTACTTGTTTCTGTTTAACCTAAAAGTATCACAGTTATTAAACAAAGCCTTCAAGCATGATACAGTGTGCCCTAAGTGGTCCAGCATGTTAAGACACTGTTACTTTGACCAGAAGGTTGCTGATTCGAATCCCCCTTTATAATGAATGTGGTATTTCTTATTCCTGTATGAAGTAAAAGTGTCACAGTCATTAAAGAAAGCCTTGAACCACCGCTGAACGCAGACTTGAGTGGTCCAATGGGCTAAGGCGCAGTCTGGATGACAAGTTGATCGTAGGTTCGAATCCTGATTTGTATTGTTTCGCTATGGTATCTCTTCTTCCTGCTAACCCTAAAAGTATCAGTTATTAAAGAAAGCCTGGAACCACACTTCTATGTGGCTTGAAGTGGTCCAGCGGGCAAAGGCACTGTTACTGTTACCAGATGATTGCCGGTTCGAATCCTGGTTGCTATGGTATTACTTGTTCCTGTTTAGCCTAAAAGCATCACAGTTATTAAAGAAAATATTCAACCAAGGAGCAGCATGGCCAGAGTGGTCCCATGTGATAAGGCACTGTCTCTGAAACCAGAAGGTTGCTGGTTCTAATCCTGCTTTTGATTGGGTTGCTATTGTATCACTTGTTACTGCTCAACCTAAAAGTATCACAGTAATAAAGAAAGCCTTTAAAACTGAAACAGCTTCCCTTGAGTGGTCCAGGAGACTAACGCACCGTACCTATGAGTGAAGTATTGCTTGTTCAAATCCCAGTTTTGAATTGCTGTGATATGTCATATTTTGCTAAACCTAAAATTGCCAAAGTTATTACAGAAAATAGTCACCAATAAAGCAGTGTGGTTGGGGTGGCCCACCATGATAGGACACTGACACTGTCACTGTGACCAGAGGATTGCTGGTTCGAAGCCTGACTGCTGTTGGGTTTCAAAGTGGTTGCTTTGGTACCTTATGTTTCACATTTAACCTACAAGTATCACAGTAAATGAAGAAAGTCGTAAAGCACAAAGCAGCGAGGCAAGAGTGGTCCAGCATACTAAGACACTGTTACTGTGGCCAGAGGATTGCTGGTTCGAGTCCCTGTTTTTAACAGGTTGTTATGGTAGCTCTTATTCCTGGCTGAAGTAAAAGTATCAGTCATTAAAGAAAGCTTTGAACCCTCACTCGATGTGGTCTTAAGTGGTCCAGTGGGCTACGACACAGTCGAGATGACAAGCTGATTAGTGGTTCGAATCCTGACTACTGTTTTGCTACGGTATCTATTGTTCCTGCTTACCCTAAAAGTATCACAGTTATTAAAGAAAGCTTTAAAACAGAGAATCCTGTGGCTTGAGTGGTCCAGCATGCTAAGCCCCTGTTACTTTGACCAGAGGGTTGCTGGTTCAAATCACCCCTTTTCAATAGAATATGGAATTTCTTATTCCTGGTTGAAGTAAAAGTGTCACAGTCATTAGAGAAAGCCTTGAACACCCATTCACTGCAGACTTGAGTGGTCCAGTGGGCTAAGGCACTGTGGTGATGACAAGTTGATCACTGGTTCAAATCCTGATTTGTATTGTTTTGTAAAAGTATCAGTTATTAAAGAAAGCCTTGAACCATTCTTGTGTGTGGCTTGAAGTGGTCCAGCGGGCAAAGGCACTGTTACTATTACCAGATGATTGCCGGTTCGAATCCTGATTTCTACTGGGTTGCTATGGTATTACTTGTTTCTGTTTAACTTAAAAGTATCACAGTTATTAAACAAAGCCTTCAAACATGATACAGTGTGCCCTGAGTGGTCCAGCATGATAAGACCCTGGCACTTTGACCAGAGGGTTGCTGGTTTGAGTCCTCTTTTTTAATAGAATATGGTATTTCTTATTCCTGTATGAAGTAAAAGTGTCACAGTCATTAAAGAAAGCCTTGAACCACCGCTGAACGCAGACTTGAGTGGTCCAATGGGCTAAGGCACAGTCGTGATGACAAGATGGTCACCGGTTCGAATCCTGATTTCTATTGTTTTGCTATTGTATCTCTTGTGCCTGCTATCCCTAAAAGTACCAGTTATTAAAGAAAGCCTTGAACCACACGTCCAAGTGGCTTGAAGTGGTCCAGTAGGCAAAGGCACTGTTACTATTACCAGATGATCGCCGGTTCGAATCCTGATTTCTACTGGGTTGCTATGGTATTACTTGTTCCTGTTTAGCCTAAAAGCATCACAGTTATTAAAGAAAATATTCAACCAAGGAACAGCATGGCCAGAGTGGTCCCATGTGATAAGGCACTCTCTCTGTAACCAGAAGGTTGCTGGTTCTAATCCTGCTTTTATTGGGTTGCTATTGTATCACTTGTTACTGCTCAACCTAAAAGTATCACAGTAATAAAGAAAGCCTTTAAAACTGAAACAGCTTCCCTTGAGTGGTCCAGGAAACTAACGCACCGTACCTATGAGTGAAGTATTGCTTGTTCAAATCCCAGTTTTGGATTGCTGTGATATGTCATATTTTGCTAAACCTAAAATTGCCAAAGTTATTACAGAAAATAGTCACCAACAAGGCAGTGTGGTTGGGGTGGCCCACCATGATAGGACACTGTCACTGTGACCAGAGGATTGCTGGTTCGAAGCCTGACTGCTGTTGGGTTTCAAAGTGGTTGCTTTGGTGTCTTATGTTTCTCTTGTTCACATTTAACCTACAAGTATCACAGTAAATGAAGAAAGTCTTAAAGCACAAAGCAGCGAGGCAAGAGTGGTCCTGCATACTAAGACACTGTTACTGTGGCCAGAGGATTGCTGGTTCGAGTCCCTGTTTTTAACAGGTTGTTGTGGTAGCTCTTATTCCTGGCTGAAGTAAAAGTATCAGTCATTAAAGAAAGCTTTGAACCTCCACTCGATGTGGCCTTAAGTGGTCCAGTGGGCTACGACACAGTCGAGATGACAAGCTGATCACCGGTTCGAATCCTGATTACTGTTTTGCTACGGTATCTATTGTTCCTGCTTACCCTAAAAGTATCACAGTTATTAAAGAAAGCTTTGAAGCCTACCTCTATGTGGCTCGAAGTGGTCCAGCGGGCAAAGACACTGTTACTGTTACCAGATGATCGTCGGTTCAAATCCTGATTTCTATTGGGTTGCTATGGTATTACTTGTTAATGTTTAACCTAAAAATATCACAGTTATTAAAGAAAAAAATAAACATTTGCACTCTGCCAGAGTGGTCCCATTTGATAAGGCACTGTTTCTATAACCAGAAGGTTGCTGGTTCTAATCCAGCCTTTGATTGGGTTGCTATTGTATCACTTGTTACTGCTCTTATTCATGAATTACTGCTACTACTGATTACTGCTTAATGCAGTATTAAGTGGTCCAGCGGGCAAAGGCGCTGTCCCTACGAGCAGAGGGTAGCTGGTTCGAACCCTGATTTGTACTGGTTTGCTAGTTTAGCTCTTGTTATTGCTCACTCTAAAGATTTCAGTTATTAAAGAGAATCCTGAAGCACAGGCCAATGTGGCCCCGAGTGGTCCAGTGGGCAAAGGCGCTGTCCCTACGAGCAGAGGGTCGCCGGTTCGAACCCTGATTTGTATTGGTTTGCTAGTTTATCTCTTGTTATTGCTCACTCTAAAGATTTTAGTTATTAAAGAGAATCCAGAACCATAAAATCATGTGGCCCCGAGTGGTCCAGCGGGCAAAGGCGCTGTCACTGTGATCAGAGGGTCACCGGTTCGAACCCTGATTTGTATTGTTTTAGCTCTTGTTATTGCTCACCCTAGAGGTTTCAGTTATTAAAGAGAATCCTGAACCACAAACTCACGTGGGCCGAGTGGTCCAGTGGGCAAAGGCGCTGTCACTGTGACCAGATGATTGTTGGTTCGAACCCTGATTTGTATTGGTTTGCTAGGTTAAGTCTTGTTATTGCTCACCCTAGAGGTTTCAGTTATTAAAGAGTCTTGAATAAGAGATTCATGTGGAACTGAGTGGTCCAGCGGGCAAAGGCGCTGTCACTGCAATGGGAGGATCACCGGTTCGAACCCTGGTTTGCTAGTTTAGCTCTTGTTATTGCTCACCCTAAAGATTTTAGTTATTAAAGAGAATCCTGAACTACAGATCCATGTGGGCAGAGTGGTCCAGTAGGCAAAGGTGCTTTCACTGTGACCAGATGATTGTTGGTTCGAATCCTGATTTGTATTGGTTTGCTAGGTTAAGTCTTGTTATTGCGCACCCTAGAGGTTTCAGTTATTAAAGAGAGTTTTGAACAAGAGATTCATGTGGCCTGAATGGTCCAGTGGGCAAAGGCGCTGTCACTGCAACGAGAGGATCGCCGGTTCGAACCCTGATTTGTATTGGTTTGCTAGTTTATCTCTTGTTATTGCTCACTCCAAAGATTTCAGTTATTAAAGAGAATCCTGAAGCACAGGCCCATGTGGCCCCGAGTGGTCCAGCAGGCAAAGGCGCTGTCCCTACGAGCAGAGGGTCGCCGGTTCGAATCCTGATTTGTATTGGTTTAGCTCTTGTTATTGCTCACTCTAAAGATTTCAGTTATTAAAGAGAATCCTGAACTACAGACTAATGTGGACCCGAGTGGTCCAGTGGGCAAAGGCGCTGTCACTGTGATCAGAGGGTCACCGGTTCGAACCCTGATTTGTATTGGTTTAGCTCTTGTTATTGCTCACCCTAGAGGTTTCAGTTATTAAAGAGAATCCTGAACCACAGACCCATGTGGGCCGAGTGGTCCAGTGGGCAAAGGCGCTGTCACTGTGACCAGATGATTGTTGGTTCGAACCCTGATTTGTGTTGGTTTAGCTCTTGTTATTGCGCACACTAGAGGTTTTAGTTATTAAAGAGAGTTTTGAACAAGAGATTCATGTGGCCTGAATGGTCCAGTGGGCAAAGGCGCTGTCCCTGCAACGAGAGGATCGCCGGTTCGAACCCTGATTTGTACTGGTTTGCTAGTTTAGCTCTTGTTATTGCTCACTCTAAAGATTTCAGTTATTAAAGAGAATCCAGAAGCACAGGCCCATGTGGCCCCGAGTGGTCCAGTGGGCAAAGGCGCTGTCCCTACGAGCAGAGGGTCGACGGTTCGAATCCTGATTTGTATTGGTTTAGCTCTTGTTATTGCTCACTCTAAAGATTTCAGTTATTAAAGAGAATCCTGAACTACAGACTAATGTGGACCCGAGTGGTCCAGTGGGCAAAGGTGCTGTCACTGTGATCAGAGGGTCACCGGTTCGAACCCTGATTTGTATTGGTTTGCTAGGTTAGCTCTTGTTATTGCGCACCCTAGAGGTTTCAGTTATTAAAGAGAGTTTTGAACAAGAGCTTCATGTGGCCCCGAGTGGTCCAGCGGGCAAAAGCGCTGTCACTATGATCAGAGGATCACCGGTTCGAATCCCGGTCATGCTGCAAGCCATCGGCAGCCGAGGGCCGGAGAGAGCACGATTGGCCTGGCTCTCTCCAGTGTGGGTAGATGGCACTCTCTCTCCGCATAACTTCGCTGCGATACGCGGCGCGCTTCCCTCCAGTGGAGAGAGTGTAAGTAGGGGTTGGGTAATGAGCCGGAGTCTAAATTGGGTTCAAAACAATGAGTAAAACTCAATATCTTGTGTGTCTAAATGTTCGTTCGTCTGTCCTGTCTGTCCCCTCCCCCCCCTCCCTCTGTCTGTCCCCCCCCCCTCCCTCTGTCTGTCCTGTCCCCCCCCACACTTAAGTGTCTAATTAAGTGTGACACACTTAAGTGTCTAATTAAGTGTGACACACTTAAGTGTCTAATTAAGTGTGACACACTTAAGTGTCTAATTAAGTGTGACACACTTAAGTGTCTAATTAAGTGTGACACACTTAAGTGTCTAATTAAGTGTGACACACTTAAGTGTCTAATTAAGTGTGACACACTTAAGTGTCTAATTAAGTGTGACACACTTAAGTGTCTAATTAAGTGTGACACACTTAAGTGTCTAATTAAGTGTGACACACTTAAGTGTCTAATTAAGTGTGACACACTTAAGTGTCTAATTAAGTGTGACACACTTAAGTGTCTAATTAAGTGTGACACACTTAAGTGTCTAATTAAGTGTGACACACTTAAGTGTCTAATTAAGTGTGACACACTTAAGTGTCTAATTAAGTTTATGTGTTTGTTAGTTGTGTGTCTAATTAAGTGTGAGTCTAAATAAGTTTATGTGTTTGTTAGTTGTGTGTCTAACTATATGTTTGTTAGTGTGTTTGTGAACGTTCGGGGAGTGTGTGTGTTTATATGTATGAACCTTCTGTTTGCGTGTGTATACCTTCCGTGAGATGCTAACAACCTCGGCGTCCAGCACGTTAAAGATCCGGGCAGTCAGGCCGTCCCCCCGGTCTTTGGCAAGCCAGCACTTGCATGGGACCACGTACATCATGCCTTTGGTTGGCACGGCAACCGAGAGTTCCTCCACCAGCCAGCAGCTTTCTGGAGTGGCACCATCATGACCCAGCTACACACACACACACATACGTACATCAGTGCCCAGCATTCTTAAGTGTGCGTGTTTTCAGGGCCAAAATCCTAACCCCTGATGAAAATAAAAATGTTTGTGGACACCCCTTCTAATAAATGCATTCAGCTACTTCAAGTTGCATCAATTGCTGACACAAAGATGTGCAAATGCACACACACAGCTCGTCTAGTCTTTGTAGAGTGCTGTCCAAAAGAATAGGACTCAGATGAATATGGATGAACCTATTGGCCTGCTAATGGCAGAGGGCTATAAGCTGTGGAACCGTGTGAGGGAAAAGTTGACCTCACTAAAGCTTTTGGCACTGAATGCAATCAAATTCTCACAATAACAGTCCTCCAAAATCTAGTAGAAAGCCTCACAGACCTCCACTTTTTTTATCTCCCCGACGTCCGTCCCGTAGCAGGTGAAGTAGTCCAGCGCTCCGGGCATGAAGCCGCTCTTCCCGTCCAGATCCAGCCAGAGACGCTCCGTCTGCTTCTGTCTGGTTCCCTTAATGATGACATAGGCGCGACTGCAGGTCCCCGCATCCCGGTCCAAACCCGTTGCCAACGCCAGATGATATGGAATCACTACAAACACACACAAAAAATGCAAACAGTGGGTTTTTGTCTTTGTGCATGAATGCACTGGTGTGTGTGTGTGTGTGTGTGTGTGTGTGTGTGTGTGTGTGTGTGTGTGTGTGTGTGTGTGTACATGCTCACCTGAAGGTTCATCCTCTTCGTCTTGCTCTGCACCTTTCCTCTTGTTCATGTTGCTGTCCAGGTTTGTCACTTTTCTTATCGGGCAGAACGCCGTCTCTCTCTCGCCTTCAAAATCCTGCACACAGAAGACTAGGGTTCAATTCATGACCTGGGTCAGCAGTGCTGCATTACACCACAGTCAGCTCCAACCTTGCACTGTGATTGGTTGAGAGACGTTCTATTAGTGCCAATAGCCCCTGATTGGACTTGGGGTTTAATCAGAACACTCCATACATACACACACACACACCTTGACGTAGAAGACTCTGTCGATGCGCTTGTCTTCCCTCTTGCGGGAGAGCCAGCGCTCGCACTGGAAGAGAAACACCTCATCCGTATCCGTGTCAATGATCTCCACCTGGTCCAGGTACCAGTCGGCGCTCAGCATGCTGTTGTCGTGGCGGATGTGGATCTTGAACACCTGCCCCAGGTCCACCGCTTCAATGCAGAACGTGTCCACCTGTCCAGTCAGAAGGCAGCGGCCACAGTCAACAGCCAGTCCAAATGACCCACGCAGCACACCCACCGTTCGGGTAAATGTCCCTTAGCACTTCAAGTTGCACCCATTGCTGACACAGATGTGCAAAAGCACACACACAGCTTGTCTAGTCTAGGACTGTCCCTGGAGCAGATCAGCAGTGATGAGCCTATTGGCACCATGCTGCCTAATACCAGGCGTGGGCTATAGAGGGGTCCCAGCACTGAGCTGTGGAACCGTGAACCTCATTGACATTCCTCCAAAATCTAGTAGAAAGTTTTCTTCTCTGGACAGTAGAGACAGTTAATCCAACACAAGCAGGACCAGCTCTTTGATTTCAGAAGAAACAATGAATGAACAGGTGTCCCAATACTTTTGTCCTAATAGTGTATGTGTTTGCACCGTGCGAGTGTCTCACCGCTCCTCTCTCAAACTTGTTCCTGTTGTTCTCGGACTTGCTGAGCTTGCGCTCGCCTGTGTCCCCCATGTCTCCGTATATGGTGATGAAGACGTTTGCGTCAGTCCCTCCTCCGTACACGTTGCCCGTAGTAATGGCCACCGAGTACGTATGAGCTAAACACACAGAGGAAAAAAAAAACATTAATCCTGCATGCAGAAGAGCACTGTCCTGCCATGCTGTTCCACTGAGGCTACACTGATCAGAACTGGCATGTGAACACTGTCCCACGTACTCTCCAATGCGTCGTCCACCTCAGTCTCAATGACTTTGAGGGTTCCGTCTCGGGACAGCTTCTCGATGATGATGTCAGAGGGGACCAGTTCTCGAATCGTCTCTCCGTCATCCTCAGAGCGCGCCAGCCAACGGTCACAGGGAAATATGGCGGTCTCTGAACCCTACGCACAGAGATCCAGGCACAATGACAGCAAATCAGGAGCTGTTATTCCAGCCCAACCCTTTGAAGCCATAAAGCCGTAAACCGCGAGCGACCCTGCTGAGCTCGGATAGGTGAGATTCATCAAATTCCACGTACTGAAACTGAACAAATTCCAAAGCATAAGTGGTCGATACAACAGTCCACACACTTTCACACGCTAGAGATTCGGCAAATGTCAGGGCGGGAGAGGGACATTTCAAAGCACGAGAGCTGGAAACTTCTAAACTGTGACATTTTTAAATGTGGGATTTGCCAAAGTACGATAGGTTAGATATTTCCAACACATGAAATTAAAGGTTAAATATTTTGCATTTCAACATAAAGAGTTTTTAAATTCCAATAGAGCTGCAACGACTAATCGACTTCATCGACTAAAAACCACGACCAAATTTTAATAATCGATTAGTTGGTGACATCGATATAAGAGTCAGTTATTAATAATAAAAAAGGGGGGAATAACGTCATTCCACAGTAGAGCTGCAAAGACTAATCGACTAATAATCGATTAGTTGGTGACATCATCGTGTCAATTATTAATAATAAATAAGGGGGAAATCACGTCATTCCACAGTAGAGCTGCAACAACTAATCGACTTCATCGACTAAAAACCACGACCAAATTAGTTGCCAACTAATTTTAATAATCGATTAGTTGGTGACATCATCGTGTCAGTTATTAACAACTAAAAATCCACAATTAAATTAGTTTACAACTAAAATCCACAATTAAATTAGTTGCCAACTAATTTTAATAATCGATTAGTTGGTGACATCATCGTGTCAGTTATTAATAATAAATAAGGGGGAAATCACATCATTCCACAGTAGAGCTGCAACGACTAATCGACTAATAATCAATTAGTTGGTGACATCATCGTGTCAATTATTAATAATAGATAAGGGTAGAATCACGTCATTCCATGGTAGAGCTGCAACGACTAATCAACTAAAACCCACAATTAAATTAGTTGCCAACTAATTTTAATAATCGATTAGTTGGTGACATCATCGCACAAGCCAATACAGCAGAAATGACAGGCAGCCTATTTTACACTGGCCTTATTAATAATAGATAAGGACAGATAAGAATCACATCATTCCACAGAAGAGCTGCAACGACTAATCGACTAAAAACCCACTAAATCCCCAATCAAATTAGCTGCCAATGAATTTTAATAATCGATTAGTTGGTGACGTCATCGCTCGAGCCCGTTATTAATAATAGATAAGGGGGAAATCACGTCATTCCACAGTAGAGCTGCAACGACTAATTTTTTGCAACGAATTTTAATAATCGATTAGTTGGTGACGTCACCGCGCGTGTTTCTCGCTCTGACTGGGAACAGTTTGCGACGCACGTGCAGCGCCTATCAAACGCCAAAGCTTAACAGTAACAGCGGGGAGCAGCTGCAGCTTTACTGTAACCGCTGGCACTGTTCATAGTAATTATTAATAATAATAATAATATTAATAATAATAATAATAATAATAATTACCTCAGTCTGGACGCAGAGCGGCGGCGGAAACACGCAAAACGAAGCCGTCGGTTTCACGTGAACGGAGCGCGTGGAGAAAACCCGCTACGGAGGAAGGAGGCGGAGCCGAAACTCACGCGAGGCGCCGTCAGTCCGTTAGTGCGAGGCGCGGCGGACTCGGACGGACTCGGGCTGAGAGGAAACGGGAGAAACGAGCGGCGGAGTGAACGACGAGACCACGGCCGCGGGCTGGAGCATCAGCCGGGGGTCTCACAGCGCTCGACATGGCGTCTGTTTACAGTACACGCCCCTCCCTTCAACCAAAAAGCCAATCAGCTTACTGGTTACGGGTAAAGTCCCGCCCTTCAACAAATACAGCCAATCAGCTTACTGGTTACGGGTAAAGTCCCGCCCTTCAACAAATACAGCCAATCAGCTTACTGGTTACGGGTAAAGTCCCGCCCTTCAACAAATACAGCCAATCAGCTTACTGGTTGCACAGCGCAGGTCGACGCTCCGTCAGACCGTGTCAAAATAAAAGTCACTAATACAAACGAAGCAGTAACTCAAAATAATACAATAAAAAATAAACTAATAAATCAAATGGAAGCCAGAATTACTGTCCCTCATGTGTCTCCCTTTTCTTTTATGCTAATTTAAATAATTAGGGCAAAAGTTCAGTTTAGTTTTGTAATATTATTATAAATATTTTATTGCTGCTTTTATTCACATCCTTGGTTTAAAGTTCTGACATAAAGATATTGAAGTTTTATGTATTTTTTTTTCTATTTGCAGGGAAGCTCATTGAAACACTGTATTTTTGAATAAGTAATTCGTCTTTATTGTCTTCACTGTTACTCAGCAAATATATAAAACAAGCCACGTTTAAAAGTTTAGAGCTATATGAAATCGAACTGATAACTGAGTGATTCATAATCTGAATAATCGATCAATCATTTGAATAATCGATGGATTAGCCCTGAATTCCATTGCTTAAATTGTTCACATTATTTAAACTGCAGCGTGAGACTGAAATGACAGAGCATGACATTTGATCAAAATTCCAAAATATGACTCTGTTAAGATATTTTTTTTTTTTCATGAAGGAACTACCCCCTAACCTACCCCCCATCCCACCCCCGTCATCAATCGGGGATTCATTGGGGATGGTCAATGCTCAAGCCGCTTAATCAGCATACATGTACAAGCAGTGAATACTAATTTACGCGCAAGATTGATTTAACGAGGTGCAAGATTACCAACATCTTCCCTCATAACGAGTATAAACAGCAGGGCTCTCTTTCTGCAGAGCAGCTGAACTTCCAGACAGAGGCAGTGGTGGGGCAGGCTCCCGTCCGCATCCCGACGAGCCGAGAGGGTCCGTTTTATTATATAACAAAATATTTCCACAAAGTTTTGATACATAACAGCCATCAAAAACGATATTCGCACTGCCTCGGCCACTGGGGGCAGATCTGTCTGGCACGGGTGCGTCAGTGTCGGTTACACAGGTAGGTGTAGTGCTCGCTTTCATGCTTCTGGGCCTGTCTGCCGTCCAGGAGATAACTGTACGGGTCACAGACTAATTACGTGCAGACGGTCAGAGAGACAGACAGGCTGGGTAGACAAACGGGCCGGGCAGGGAGACGGGCTGGGCACACGGCGCATGTGGGTCAATGGAATGGGTGGATTACAGCCACCAGACGGAATAAAGAGTGCGCTCTGAATGCCAGACATGAGAATCCTAGACTAATGGTGGATCACAACCTCCGGGCCGCTGGAATGTGATTTCTGGAATTCTTGGAATGCTTAGCTGACCACTGGGATTCTTTCCGAACTGTATTTTGGGCCAGCGCTTGGAAAGCGAAGCCAGCTGTGGGATTTCTGCTCTAATGTCCAGAAAGGTTCTGGGTCACTGTGTATGTCTGAAAGGGACTTTAGTGAGTGGCTGGAATTCTGACCGAACTGTTTCTGGACTGACTGCAGGAAATCCGAGCCAGTCCACTCGTCTCGGGCTGCTCTAGAGTTCTCCACATACCTTTCCTTTTCTCAGCAGTCTTCTGATCTCCACCCTGTCGAGGTGCCAGCCCCCGTTCACGCCGCGGTTATCATGGCCGATCCGGATCTTCTCAATGATGTCACCTATATCCTCCAACTGCAGGGACACAAGGGTTTGTCTCGGTCTCAGTCACGGTCTAAGTCACAGCCCCCCCCCCTTTATCATCCCTCCTGTCCAGCGCCCGTCACCTCTCTGCCAGGAGGGCAGGGTACGGGCTGAGCGGCAGTCAGCAGATCTCTGTGTCGGGACCAGCCACTAGATTCCGATGTGAAGTGTAGAGGTGAGGGGCACCAGACCAGACTATACAGATGTAAGCCCCACCCACTTTAGGACCACCCATATACTATAAATAACTATAAATATTAAACATCTGCACACAGGTTTTACCTCCACAATGAACATGTCCTCGGCCGCTCGCTCGAAGTACATGCGCCGCTCTCTCTTGTTGACACAGAGGGACTTCTGAGACGTACACACCCCGTTCTGACCGTAGAGGACGATGAAAACGTCGGCGTCCGTGCCTGCCGCGAAGATGTCGCTGGTGAAGATCTTGATCTCATACGGAACATCTGGAACATGGAATGGGTGGATTACAGGCACCAGACAGATTAAGGCCAGACGTCAGAAATTCCAGACTCGGTTCTAATGCTGTTTTGGATCTTCCGGGCCACAGGACCACGATTTCTAGAATTCGGAATTGCGAAATGACTGTCAAAAGTCCGACCCCGAATTTTCCAGGGTCACCGAAAAAGGACTCCTGAACTCTGACACTGTCCGACATTGACCCGGCTGTCGGAATTCTGAGCTGACCTCTGGAATTGGCCAACGTCTGGGCTCTAACTTCAGGTGTTCTGGAATCCTGAGCTGACGGCTGGGTTTCTGAGCCGGTCCTCTGTTTGACAGTGAACAGATCTGACCAGCTGACCTTCTGGAATTCTGATTGGACTGTTGGTACGCTCGTCTACAACTGCTCTAGAAAGGAGTTTAACAAACACACTTAAAACAGACTGTAGCCCGCTGGTTCCCGACCCTGGACCCTGGTGGTCAGTTTCTGACTACAGAACCGCTCCTGGGTCAACATTTTTGGGTGGAGGACTGTGAACCGATCAGAAACTGACCACTATTGGGCTAGAGAGGGGCTTAGAAACCATGCAGCAACAGATGAGCTTCAGTCTGGACTGAAGTGCTAGTGCTACAAGGTAGGCGGAGCTTACGAAGTAAGCGTGTGTATTTGTGCGACCTTACAAGGTGTGTATAGCCCTGTCTGCAGCTCGTTAGCGTAGAGGTCTCTAACGATGGCTCCATCGTCCTCTCCTTTGTCCAGCCAGCGTCCGCACGGGAACCGCAGGAGCTGCCCCAGAGACGGAGCGTCGATCTCCACCCAGTCCAGAAACCAGCCCGGAGAACCACCTGATGAACAATGCGCACCCACACACACACACCAGGATGCACAGACAGACACCCACCAACAAACATATAGACACATCCACACACACACACACACATACGCAGGCACACACACACTGTAAATAATTGTCTGTAGTGTTTTACACCAAGGCTGACAAACCCAGGGATCCGCAGACACCAGAGAGCTGCTGCAGACCAGCAGAACCAGCACCAGCAGTAAATCTTTTCTTGAGCGGCTCTAGTCCAGGACTTGCGGGCGCATCTATAAGGCATGTATAACATCACGAGGGCTGACCTGAATAGTCTGAATGGCCGGGGAGGGGGGGGGTCATCTACCCACCCTGGAGAGTCATCCCTACGCAACGGGCCAAGGGCTCGAACCAAAACTGAAATTCTGTGCACGTGAAGAAGACCTCGCCAACTGTGAAGTACTGGGGGGTGGGTCTATCATGCTGTGGGGTTGTGTTGCTGCCAGTGGCACTGGAAATATTGCATTGGTGGATTGCCCAAACTTTTGCCCAAACGTTTGCCCTGGACTCACTGATTGTTTAGATTTTTTTAATGTTGTTATTACTTATGTCATGAAAGTATGCGTTAATATACGATGTCAAATTATATTTACATATTTACTTTGATTAGCCTTTGAAGACAGCGAGCGTCGGACACCCAGGGGAAGTTCGTTCCACCACTTCGGTGCAGGACAGTAAAAAGTCTGGACGCTCGTCTTCCGTGGATCTTAAAGGATGGAGGGTCGAGCCGAGCCGTACCTGAAGCTGGAAGGGCTCTTGGTGCGGATCGGCTTTTGATTGACCATCGCCATCAAGTATGGAGGGGCTGGCTGGTCCAGTCTTGGCTTTGTAGGCCAGAGTCATAGGACCCCGTATGAACCGCGTAATAATTCTGGATAATTATGCTTGTAAAATGCTATTCAGGCCATCCCTAGATACCATCAATGATGCGTGGATTATGTGGGTTATGTCATTTCCATATGCCACATTCGCTAACGTTGCATCATTCATGAGTGCTGTACACGTCTCATCGCGCGGCCAAATCCGTGCCGACTGCCCTTCAAGTAAAGTATTACTGTGACAGACTACCTAATCTAGCTAATCCAGCCCTGCTGACTGAAAGGACTGATTCAACAACGATGTGTAAGTGATCTAGAACATCTAGAACCTCGATAGTTCTGCACATGCCCTCAGTTAAGATGAATCTGTGTCTAAGATGAAAAACTGAAGAGTGAAGAAAAACATGTATCTTACTTTTATTTTTTGCTGTAAAAAAGAACAGCGATTCGTTACAGTGTTAACACACACACACACACACACACATACACACACACCCATGAAACACATGTGAGTGAATACACAATATACTGGTTTACATCTGAGCGTCTGCATGCCCATATCTGCAGAATATCACATAGTGTAAGTACAGGTGCAGGTGAGTGAGCCTATAGAGGTACAGGTGAGTGAGGATACAGAGGTACAGGTGAGTGAACCTACAGAGGTACAGGTGAGTGAACCTATAGAGGTACAGGTGAGTGAACCTATAGAGGTACAGGTGAATGAACCTATAGAAGTACAGGTGAGTGAGGATACAGAGGTACAGGTGAGTGAACCTATAGAAGTACAGGTGAGTGAACCTATAGAGGTACAGGTGAGTGAACCTATAGAGGTACAGGTGAATGAACCTATAGAAGTACAAGTGAGTGAGGATACAGAGGTACAGGTGAGTGAACCTATAGAAGTACAGGTGAGTGAACCTACACAGGTACAGGTGAGTGAACCTATAGAGGTACAGGTGAGTGAACCTACAGAGGTACAGGTGAGTGAGGATACAGAGGTACAGGTGAGTGAACCTATAGAAGTACAGGTGAGTGAACCTATAGAGGTACAGGTGAGTGAACCTATAGAGGTACAGGTGAGTGAACCTATAGAGGTACAGGTGAGTGAACCTATAGAGGTACAGGTGAGTGAACCTACAGAGGTACAGGTGAGTGAGGATACAGAGGTACAGGTGAGTGAACCTATAGAAGTACAGGTGAGTGAACCTATAGAGGTACAGGTGAGTGAACCTATAGAGGTACAGGTGAGCGAGGATACAGAGGTACAGGTGAGTGAGGATACAGAAGTACAGGTGAGTGAACCTATAGAGGTACAGGTGAGTGAGGATACAGAGGTACAGGTGAGTGAACCTATAGAAGTACAGGTGAGTGAACCTATAGAGGTACAGGTGAGTGAGGATACACAGGTACAGGTGAGTGAACCTATAGAAGTACAGGTGAGTGAGGATACAGAGGTACAGGTGAGTGAACCTATAGAGGTACAGGTGAGTAAACCTATAGAGGTACAGGTGAGTGAGGATACAGAGGTACAGGTGAGTGAACCTATAGAAGTACAGGTGAGTGAGGATACAGAGGTACAGGTGAGTGAACCTATAGAAGTACAGGTGAGTGAACCTATAGAAGTACAGGTGAGTGAACCTATAGAGGTACAGGTGAGTGAGGATACAGAGGTACAGGTGAGTGAACCTATAGAAGTACAGGTGAGTGAGGATACAGAGGTACAGGTGAGTGAACCTATAGAAGTACAGGTGAGTGAGGATACAGAGGTACAGGTGAGTGAACCTATAGAGGTACAGGTGAGTGAGGATACACAGGTACAGGTGAGTGAGGATACACAGGTACAGGTGAGTGAACCTATAGAGGTACAGGTGAGTGAGGATACACAGGTACAGGTGAGTGAACCTATAGAGGTACAGGTGAGTGAACCTATAGAGGCACAGGTGAGTGAACCTATAGAGGCACAGGTGAGTGAACCTATAGAGGTACAGGTGAGTGAGGATACACAGGTACAGGTGAGTGAACCTATAGAGGTACAGGTGAGTGAGGATACACAGGTACAGGTGAGTGAACCTATAGAAGTACAGGTGAGTGAACCTATAGAAGTACAGGTGAGTGAACCTATAGAGGTACAGGTGAGTGAGGATACAGAGGTACAGGTGAGTGAACCTATAGAAGTACAGGTGAGTGAACCTATAGAGGTACAGGTGAGTGAGCCTATAGAGGTACAGGTGAGTGAGGATACACAGGTACAGGTGAGTGAACCTATAGAAGTACAGGTGAGTGAACCTATAGAGGTACAGGTGAGTGAGGATACAGAAATAAAAGTCCTTAATCTCACTTCTCACAGGGATGTTATGATAGGAGCTGTGGCCTGATCCTGTTTTCTGGTATTTTTCATGTTTTGTAAATGTTTCCTGTTTGTTCCAGCGGGGGACTCTTATGTTGAACATTACCCCTGGGTTGGGAACAGGAAATGGAAGTGGCAGCCATTTTCCTGGTGGAGCAAGGTTGGAGAAGAGTGGCCTGGTGGACTACTGCTGCTGAACAAACTTTTACTCTTTTTTGTACTCATCTCTGTCCCTGAGGACTGGGTCCCCCTCAAGCTGTGGAGGTACCCCAAGGAACTGGGTGAGCTCATTCCTGTGTGTTTCTCTGTCTTTACTGTTTTTTGTTTTTCTTTGTTTGTATCTTTTTTTGAGGATTTGAGGATTTTTGTGGCAGTTTGGCTTTTTTCTGGATATTTTTTGGAGATCTCTTGGATTTGATTTTTGGATTTAAAGGACAGAATCTTTGGACTTTACTAGTTTACTAGTGCACTTGGGCAGCAGGTCTTATTTTTAATGGCTTTTCTGCTTTGTTTGCTGCTGCTGCCGCTGATGCAGGAGTGCTGTGTGTACTGGAGTAAACTCTCAGTGGTGTTCTGGTGCTCACGTTTGTTTTCTCACCTGATAGTGTTGGTACAGGTGGAGTGAGTGAGAGAGTGAGTGAGTGAGTGAACTTATAGAGGCACAGGTGAGTGAGGATACAGGTAAAGTGAGTGAAAGGACAGAGGCACAGGTGGAGGGAGGATACAGGTAAAGTGAGTGAAAGGACAGAGGCACAGGTGGAGGGAGGATACAGGTAAAGTGAGTGAAAGGACAGAGGCACAGGTGGAGGGAGTGAGGTACAGGTGGAGTGCCTCACTCATAGAGTTACAGGTGAGTGAGGACACAGGTAAAGTGTAGAGTATAGAGGTGCAGGTGAGCATACCTGCGTTGTCGTGTCCGATGCGGATTCTTTTGAGTCTGCCGAGGTCCACCGCCTCTATAGTGAACTCCTCGATCGTCCCCAGCTCAAACTTATTCTTATGGTTCTTGGAGGCCTTCAGATTAATGACACCTAATTTCACACACACACACACACACACACACACACTCCACCATTACTGCTTGTATTCCCTTTAAGCAACACCATAGCAACCACCAAGCAGCAACACAATAGCAGCCACTTATCAGCCACTACACAGCTGCCTAAAAACACCTGGGATACCATAGCAACCATTTCACAAAATCCCTTTCACTCTAGGGACCACATAGCAACCACCTAGAAACGACTTCCCTCATGACCTCCCATTTTATAGAAATGAAGCCAAAACTGTCCGCCATGTTGTCAAATTTGTAACCAGGGTCTGCGCAGTGGAGACCAGAGGTGGAGCCAAAGTCACCCACTCATTTTATAGACCCGCCCCCTTCTCCCGGACCAGGCTCAGGTGCCTCAGACCACCTTCACTGAGCTTCCAGCGCAGAAGCAGTGCGGATTTCCCCCTGGATTCCCAATCTGTTTGGTAAGTGGACGCTCCAACAGTAAAAGAGCAGCTCATGGAAGTTCTTCTACAGCTCAGCTCCTCCATGTACTGACCAGAAAGGACGCCATGCAGGTCCGGCATATGACCACTCTCCCCCCAGCCAAGGCTGTCTGTCAATCACTTTATTCCAAGTGTTTTCTTACTGAAGCATATGGGGGTGGGTGGAGCTACACGTCATACTGCAACCAGCCAGCAGAGGCGCTAGGCTTCGCTTTTGAGACGGCATGTTCCGCTTACCTGTGTCGTCGTTGGTCCCGTATAAGATGGCAAAAACGTTGGCATCAGTTCCAGCGTACTTCTTCTCCCCTGTCTTGACCCTCATGGTGTATGTGGTCGACATGGCTACAGACACACACACACACACACACACACACACACACGGTTTCAGAACTGGACAGCTCAACGCGCTCGGAGGAGAACGCTGACTCGTGCTAGCTGGAGTGAATGGGGGGAGGGGGAGGGCTCTGCGGCGGGACTGCGGCGCCTGACCTTTCTGCTCAAGTCCAAGCTGAGCTGGAGAGGAAATGGATTCGCCGTCCTCATCCTCCTCCTCTCTCTTCATGAAGGCCTCGTCCACCGGAACGAGCTCACGTGCCAACTGGCCGTCGTCTTCATCGACCGCCAACCATCGCTGGCAGGGGAAAAAGTACCTGACACACACGGGGGTACACCTCAGATGTGAGACAGCAGCCCACTAATGTCCTTCACAAAGAGAGACAGAGGTGTGTGTGAGTGATGCTCACGTTGTTTCATCTTTTGTGTCCATGATCTCCACCCGGTCCAGGTACCATGCAGCGTTGGCTTGCTTGTTGTCATGCCGAATCCTCAGCTTTTTCAGCAGCCCTAGATCCATCGCTGTGATGGAGAACACGTCCTCCTGAGAGGGATTCAGTATCAGACTGGTGTGTGCACGCGTGTGTGTGTGTGTAAACATTAAGTGCGTGACTGGACAGGTCAGTGGGTTTCACCTGTCCACGCTCAAACTTGTTGAGGTGGTTGGACTTGCGGAGTTTCCTCTCTCCTGTGTCCCCCATGTCCCCGTAGATGTTGATGTACACCCCCGCGTCTGTACCAGCCCCCCACATGGTGCCCGTGAACACGTGGACTTCATACGAGTTCTCTGAAACACAGCCACAGACAGGAACACACACATTGACGTGACGGACAGCGGTAAGCGAGACTTCGGCGGGTTAATGCGCTGTCTGGCTTCCTACCCTCCAGGTCTTCGTAATCCTCAGCCTTCAGCTCCACCACTATCTCTCCGTCCTCCTCGTCCCGGGCGAGCCAGCGGCTACAGGGAAAGTGGTACGCCCTCACCACCTCCTTCAGCTCTCCCGGGTCTTCCTCTTCCTCCTGCACAGGGAAGAAAAGAAAGGGAGGATGTAGAGATGGATAAATAGGTGTATATGTAGAAGGATGGGAGGATGGATAGATAGATGGATAAGTGGATGGACGGTAGATGGACAGATGGATGGTAGAATAGATCAATGGTTGTATGGATGGATGAATGTATAGTTGTTTAAAAGGACAGATAGAAGGGTGTTAATTTAGGTGGATGGATGAATAGATGAAATGGTGGATATGATGAAATGGTGGATAAGATGGATGGGTGGGTGGATGGATGGATGGGTGGGTAGGATGGATGGGTGGGTGGATGGATGGATGGGTGGGTAGGATGGATGGGTGGGTAGGATGGATGGAAGGATGGGTTGATAAGATTGATGGATGGATGAATAAGTGGATGGACGGTAGATGGACAGATGGATGGTAGAATAGATCAATGGTTGTATGGATGGATGAATGTATAGTTGTTTAAAAGGACAGATAGAAGGGTGTTAATTTAGGTGGATGGATGAATAGATGGTATGTTGGATTGAATGGATGGATGGATGGATGAATGAATGGGAGGATAGGATGGATGGGTGCATAAGATGGATTGATGTATAAGAAGGATAGATAAGATGGATGGATAGAATGGATAGATGGAAGGATGGGTGTATAAGATGGGTGGATAGGATGGATGGTTGGGTGAATGGATGGGTGGATGGATGGACGGATAAATGGATGGATGGATGGATAAATAAATAGGTGGATAAGATGGATGGATAAGATGGAAAGATGGGTGTATGAGATGGATGGTTGGATAAGATGGATGGGTGGATGGATAGGATGGCTGGGTGGATAAGATGGATGGCTGGGTGGATAAGATGGAATGGATGGTTGGATAAGATGGAATGGATGGTTGGATAAGATGGAATGGATGGTTGGATAAGATGGAATGGATGGTTGGATAAGATGGATGGGTGGATGGATAGGATGGATGGATAAGATGGATGGCTGGGTGGATAAGATGGAATGGATGGTTGGATAAGATGGAATGGATGGTTGGATAAGATGGATGGGTGGATGGATAGGATGGATGGATAAGATGGAAGGATGGGTGTATAAGATGGGTGTATAAATAGACAGATGGATGGGTGGATAAGATGGGTGGATAAGATGAATGGATGGATAAGATGGATGGATGGATGGATGGGTGGATAAGATGGGTGGATGGTGGATAGATGGATGGGTGGATAAGATGAATGGATGGGTGGATAAGATGAATGGATGGGTGGATAAATAGGTGGATAAGATGGATGGATAAGATGGAAGGATGGGTGTATAAGATGAATGGATGGGTGGATAAGATGAATGGATGGGTGGATAAATAGGTGGATAAGATGGATGGATAAGATGGAAGGATGGGTGTATAAGATGGGTGGATAGGATGGTTGGTTGGATAAGACGGATTGATAAATAGACAGATGAGTGGATAAGATGGATGGATGGGTGGATAAATAAGTGGGTGGATAAGATGGATGGATAAGATGGAAAGATGGGTGTATGAGATGGCTGGGTGGATAAGATGGATGGCTGGGTGGATAAGATGGATGGATAAGATGGAAGGATGGGTGTATAAATAGACAGATGGGTGGATAAGATGGATGGGTGGATAAGATGGGTGGATAAATAGACAGATGGGTGGATAAGATGAATGGATGGATAAATGGATAGATAAATAGGTGGATAAGATGGATGGATGGATAATTATTAATAGATAGATAGATAGATAGGTGGGTGGATAAGATGGATGGATAGGTGGATAATTATGAATACATAGGTGGGTGGGTGGGTGGATGGATAAGATGGATGAACAGCCAACAATTCTGTCCATGAACATAACGGCCACGGTCATATTCAAAGCTGATGGACTGATGGATGGATGTACAGTTGTTTAGATGGAGGATGGTTGGGTGGTGGGGTTGATGGATGTGAGAATATTATGTTATTCAGGTGGATTGATAATAGGATGTATGGGAAGATGAACAGATGGGAAATGGACAGCTGTTTAGGTAGAAGGGCAGATGGATGGAAGAATGTTTAGAAGAATGGACGGTTGTATGGGTGGGTGGATGTACGGCTGGACTAAAGAATATATAGTTTAAAAGGGTTGAACAGATTGGATTGAACAGGTTGGATGGTTGGCAGAATGGATGGAGGGGTGGATGGAGGGGTGGATGGAGGGGACCCTGCTCACCTTCTTCTTCTTCTTCTTTTTCTTGTCTTTCTTGTCCTCCTCCTTTTTCTCAGGTTTCACCATCGCCATGATGAGGCGTTTCACGTCCACGGTCTCCAGGAACCAGCCGGGACCCACGCCTGACCCATCGTGGCCGATGCGGATCTTGTAGACCCGCCCCACGTCCAGAGCCTCGATCTGACACAGCCAATGGGAGAAAGGAAGAGGAGTGGCCTCTGAATGCATTCGCTGACACAATGTTTCTGTAGTGCTTCGGTCTTCAAACCTGGACCTTGAATCCATCAGCTGTTCTCAACTTCTAGATCTACATGAGGACCTACTGAGCTGACAGTTTGAGGGACATCGCAGCAGTGAAAAGGAGAAGCAACCTCCAGGCACCAAATACTGAAGATATGAAGATACACACCTTAAATATCTCAGTGGTTCCTCTCTCGAAGTTGTTGGAGCGGCTCCTGAGCTGAATGACCTCCGTCTTGCCCTCTTCTCCATAGATCTGCAGGAACACGTTCGCGTTGGTGCCTCCCGCAAACACATCGCCCGTCACGGCCGTCACCTCGTAGTTAATCACTGCAATTACACCAAACGCATCGACACACCGAGCACTTCCGTTAGCACAGTTTGGGCGATCTACTGGCTTTCGGTTGCTGCCCCCGGTTTACCTGAAGGGTCTTGATTTACCTGCTGATTGGATTCTGAGGTGTTTCGAGAATCTAAACTATGCAGCTCTGTGGAAGGTCAGGAGTGGGAAAGAACAACGCCAGCACCGACCAATTCATTAAAAGTCTGAAATTTAAGGCGAAGTTTCATGTGAAATTGTGGCCTTCATCTCCATATCAAATGAACAGCACTTCTCTGTGATCTGATCACAGCGATTAGATCTCAGTCGGATCGAGGCGCAGCGCATCTAATCCTGCCTCTTCCAGTCCGGCCTCTGCGTCCGGACGTGGAGCTTTCTCTGAATATTTAAACCTGTCAGCCGCTTCCAACAGATGACGTTTCTGCCGAATGATGGTTGAGTAGATAGCTTCCGCTGCTGGTCAGATCAGATCACCATGACGGCTCGGGACACCGCAGTAGCAGCGTGGTCTGACTGAGTGATCACGTGTGTCCGAGTTAAGCCTTAGAGGCTGTAGTTATCAATGGCCTCTTCCGATTCCTCTCTGCGGTTTGTCAGGGATGATGACTGGAGTACTGGAAGGAGGAGGGATGATGGGTGGGGGTGCTGGGAAAAGGAAGGGACTGATGGGTGGAGGAGAAGATAGGTGAGGTGGAGGGGGAAAAGAAGAAAGGTGATGATGGGAGGAGAATGATGGGGGGGGGGGGGGGGTGATGGGTGAGAGGGGTTGAGGGGTAGGGATGATGGGTGAGGGAGATCCGAAAGAGAGGAGTAGGGATGACGGGTAGGGGGGTGGGAGGGATAGGGATGATGGGTGAGGGTGAACCAAGGGGTTGAGGGGCAGGGGTGGCGGGTGAGGGTGAACCGAGGGCTTGAGGGGCAGGGGTGAGGGTGATCCGAGGGGTTGAGGGGTAGGGGTGATGGGTAAGAGGGGTTAAGGCGTAGGGGTGAGAGGGGTTGAGGGGTAGGGATGATGGGTGAGGGAGATCCGAAAGAGAGGCGTAGGGATGACTGGTAGGGGGGTGGGAGGGGTAGGGATGATGGGTGAGGGTGAACCGAGGGGTTGAGGGGCAGGGATGACGGTGATCCGAGGGGTTGAGGGGCAGGGGTGGCGGGTGAGGGTGAACCGATAGTGGGATAGTGTGTGCGCTCGTGTGTGTGCTCTTACATTTCTCGATCTCGAGCGTCTCGCTGGGGTAAATCTCGATCTCCACTTTGCCATCAGCTTCGTCTTTGCAGAGCCAGCGGTGGCTGGGGAACATGTACTGCAGCCCATGCACTGGAACCCAAATCTGCACGCTGTCCAGGAACCAACCAGCGCGCAGACCCTCGTTGGTGTGACCAATCAGCAAGCGGTTTATCTACAAGAGCCACCCACACGGACAGGAGAATCAAATATAACAATCACTGATCAGCCATAACATTAAAACCACCTGCTTAATATTATATACATCAAAACAGCTGTGACCCCTCGAGGCATGGACTCTGACAAGACCTCTGAAGGTGTCCTGTGGTCCTGGAAGTTGGGAGGTGTGGCCTTCATGAGCATCAATGAGAGCCTTGGGTTCCCATGAGCCTGTCCTTCCTTGAAGCACTTTTGGTAGGTACTGACCACTGCATACCAGGAACCTAATATGAACCCCATATACCTCAAATACCACTTAAACGTCATGTACCCCATATACCTTATAATATACCCTTGTACCTCATGTACCCCATATACCTCATACCGCAGATACCCAATAGACCTTGTATACCCCATGAACCCCATAAAGGTCATATACCCCATATCCCACACATACCTCTTCATTCATTCACCATTTGCCACTTTCTGACTACACGGTCATGTTTCGGGAGTACAAGAAGGGGGGAGGGGGGGGGTCTACATAAGCACCGACCCCCTTGTTGTGAAAGCAAAACAAGTGTCCAGCTCTACACCCTTTCAAGCAGCATTATCTGAGAACTGGTAGGAGAACTTGCTCCTGGGCTCCCCCTGCAGTCGGGAAGTGGAATTCTCACTTCGTGTCACCACTGAAGGACAGGCTTTTCACGTGCATTTGTTGAGACAAGCTGAGAGATACCGAACGCCTCACTAAAAGGGAGAGAAGCAGGGAGCTGTGTTCCTTTTACCTCGGAAGTCGGACGTCGGAGCTGAGAATGACGTTGGTTTATGGTGAGTGAGAATTTGTCCCACTTCTTATGTCCCAGATTAGCACTGTCAGCACTGTGCAGGTCTGGGGATGGGGTGGGTGGGGGTGTTAAACTGATTTTAGGACTGTTTGTATTCTATATGTTCAAAATCATTAATAAAAAAAGGGGATAGGTAAACGGAAAGCTAGCCTCAGGAATACTGTTTAATATGGCAACAATTATCAATAATAATGAGGTTTTGGCAGGGTTGGAACGGGAAAGTGAAGCAGAGGGTGAAGCAAAGCCATCATAACAAAATCTGACTAATTTAAAAACAAGCAAAGGCGAAACTAGACCCTCCTCCCTCCTTACTCGTATTTACTAGTGATCGCTCCTGGGTTGGAGAGGTGGACGACATCAAGGATAATAAGGTAATAAGAAATACAGTAGAACATCAAGTTGCCATCAAGTGCAGATAATACACAACCGCCTTTTCGGTTCTGTTGGAGAGGCTGGGGGACTTTGGAGACTCCAAAAGGACACTTGGAGAAGCTGCCTGTTTCCTGTCAACTCCAGCTAGAGTAATTTCTTCAGTAGTGAAAGTGGGGACATGGGGGACATGGGGGCTTCTGTTTATAGTCTCTAAAATCTAGATTTGAAGATGAAATTCAGGAAAACGCCTGATTTTTGGGGTTTTTTTGTGCTTCTCATCATAATTTGACCACTGCAGATTGATTTCCAGTCCTTGAAGTGTTTTCTACTACAGATTTGAAGGCTTTCAGTAACATTTTCTCATAAAAAGTGCCTCTAGTTTATGCAAGGCTTGAATAATAAGCCTCAAGATTTAGAGTTAGGGGTGTGCGATATTGACAGATTATAATCTCAATATTTTCTGGGATTTTGCTGCATTGTTTTACTTATTTATTTACTGAAAACTGGAGTAAATTCAAGTAAAAAACTTGAATCTTTTTTCACCTAAATTGTAATTTAATATGAATGTACTACATTTATATTACATTATATTTATATTTAATGTCATTAATTGTCATTTTCAAAGGTTTTAAGTCTGATAACTTATATTATTCAGAATCTATTTGACGTAAACTGTAAATGCCGTGACTGCACTGTTTCTTATAGAAGTATACAGGGGTCACACTTTCTGGCGGCAGCATATTTCGTCACCCCTCTACACGTCTAGAAGAATCTGTTAATGGCTAATAACAGGTGCTTGGCTGGTTTCGGCCTGTAGTGGGCAGCGGACTCCCGAAGTTTTTAATAATCTTCATATTCAGCACGGTGGTTAGTTCGCGGATGGTTAAATGAGCTTATAGTCGAGTCTATTGAGAAACCTCTGTGTTTTCTGAGCTAGTGAGGACAAGAACCAGTGAAACGCACACAGTGGGCAGTGAGCACACGTGCCCGGAGCGGTGGGCAGCCTTTGCTGAGGAGCCCGGGGAACAGAGAGGGTGAAGGGCCTTGCTTAAAATTAAAAGCCCAACAGTGGCAGCTTGCCAAGCCCGGGTATCGAACCTACAACCAATAGCATCAATAGCCCGGAGCTCTTACCGCTTTCCAGTCAGAGGAGCATCAGCAGGTTTCTTTAAAAAGGTCCGTCCTGAGGTCTTCAGAACCATCACAGCTTGGATAAAATCGGAGACGCCCTGAGGACCTGGAGAAACCCACCTTGCCAATGTCGGACGTTTCCATGGTGAAGATGTCGGTCTGCCCGGTTTCAAAGTAGTTGCCCAGGTCGTTATCGGAGACGACCAGCATTATCTTCTCGGTGTCTCCTTTCTCCCCATACAGCTTCACAAACACCTTCGAATCTGAGCTCGCTCCGTTAATGCTGCCCGTCTTTATCGCGATGTGATAACTAACATCTACAACACACACACACACACACACACACAGAGTTTTAATGTTTAAAGCACACCTCACAGGAACATCTCACTGTGAATTTCAGTCATTAATACACAACGCTGGGACAAAAGTATTGGGACACACCTCTCCCAGTCAAGCCCCTAGCTGTGCGGTCTGCCTTTCTTACACACAGTAGTGTCTTACAGTGTGTGTGTGTGTGTGTGTGTGTGTGTGTGTGTGTGTGTGTGTGTGAGCTCACTGAACAAGCGCTGGCCATCTGCAGTGGGCACCAGTTCTCTCACAATCTGACCGTCATCTTCATTACGATCCAACCACCTGCAGAGAGAGAGAGAGAGAGGTAAGTGTGTGATATCAGAGAAGCCTATGCTTGCAATTACATCCATTTCACACACACTCGATGTGGCCAAAAGTATACGGACAGTGTGTGGCGCTTTATTGAGTTCAGCTGGTTGAGCCACACTGATCCCAGTCACATCCGGGCATCTGATCTATGCCAGAAATCAGGTCTTCAAATCTCTGGCCTGCTAGAGCTGCCCCAGCCAACCGCAACTGCTGTCATTTTAAAACGGAAGCATCGGGAGAAACGTTGCCTACCGGACTGCAGAGTTTAGCCTTGGTCCAAAAAGTTCCAATAGAGGGTGCTGTTAAAGTTACAGTCCCTTTGGGGGAAGCAGTTTGGGGAAGACTTGTTCCTGTTCCAAGCTGATGGTGCCCCCCGACGCCCAAAGGCGTGGTTCAGCCCCACTAAACCGAACTGTGAGCCAGGCCTTCCTCTCCAACATCAGCACCTGACCTTAAAGGGGCAAAGCTGCAAAGAGGGGAAACCCCCCCCCCCCCCAAGCAGTGAGCAGGGCAGAGCGGCGTATACGCTGCACATGCTTTGGGGATTCGTTGAACTAGAGGGAGCACCACTGTGCCGGCCAATGAGCTTCAGATAGTGGCTGTGGGTATAGTAATATAATAAGCCAATTATCTACATATACTGTTTGCAGTGTGTGTGTGTGTGTGTGTGTGTGTGTGCGCTCAAGTAACTGAGCGGGATGCTCTACTTAAGCTCATGTTTCCATCTCACTGTTTAGTCTCCATTAGTAACCGGACACCAGTTTCCTCATCTACATAAAGACTTAAACACCACTCTCTTACACACACACACACACACACTCTCCCTGACATACATCTATACATGCCTCTGGCACACTGCTCAAGAAACACACCACCACAGCCACACACTACCACATAACGAGGCCACGCCTCTTAGGTAGACTTTGGGTAAATACAATCAGCCACAACATTAACACCACCTGTCTAATATAGAGGAGACACCCCCCACCCCCCACTTTTTGTCGCCACACAAGACCTCTGAAGGCATCCTGCTGTGGAATCTGGCACCAAGACCAACGCTAGCAGCAGGTCCTATAAGTCCTGCGAGTTGTAAGGCGGGACCCCCGCGAGCATCAGTGAGCCTCGACGACTCTGGAGACTGTTTTTTTTCTTTGTTTTTTTTTTTTGGACCACTTGGTAGTGTTAGGCAGGTGGTGTTAATGTTATGGGTGATCTGTGTATACGTAGGTCCATAAGTATTCGGACAGGGAGAAACAGTCCCTCACATAATTGTGTGGCCTCTTCCCTCGTTGTTTTGTAAGACAGGTCTGGAAGTGACTGCAAGTAGCTGGCACCATATCATCTTTCAAACATGGTGGAGGCACTGGTATGGCAGTTAGTGGAACTGGGTTGCTGATGCTTTTTGTGATGGTAGGCGGAGCAGGATGGATTCTGAAGTGTACAGAGCTCCACTTTCTGCTCAGATTCAGAACTGACTGGACAGTGTTTGGACAGTACAGCGGGATAATGGTCCTGTGAAAGCCCCCACTGGGCAATTCTGAGCTCAATTTGGGGCGGGGGGACTTGCCTGTAACACGGGAACTCCACCGAGGACGCCTCCGGCTGACCTTCCTCTCTGATCATCACCTTATCCAGGAACCAGCCGCAGCCTCCGCCCCGTCCATCGTGTCCGATCCGGACCCTCCTGATCGTACCCAGCGTCACGGCTTCGATCAGAAATTCGTCCGCCTGGGAAAGAGAAGGAATTCGGGTTCACTTGGAGGTGCTTCAGCGGTTTGAGTGACTCAGGAGCTTCAATCTAAGGCTATGACTCACATTGCCCTTTTCGAACTTGTTGACGTTGTTTTTGCTCATGAACATGAGCCTCTCCCCCGTGTCCCCCAGGTCCCCGATGATGTTTAGGTAAACGCTAGCGTCCGTCCCGCTGCCACTGACGTTCCCCGTGCAGATCGTTACCCGGTACTTCAGCACTGAAGGACACAGCAACAAGACACATCATAGAAACCACGCAACATGGGACACCAGCTGAACACAGCAGTGCACCTGTATGCACCAGATTAAGATGGGAGTGTCTGTTGACTCTGAAGTGCCCTCTAGTGGACAAACTGCTTAACATCCATGCCAACGTACAGGACGAATAGCGGACATCTACACTTTCGTATGTAAAGGGAGTATGAATGAGACTTCAGTGTCATTATGCGGCACCGATTCTGGGACATGTAGTCTTCTGTCTGTCTTTTGTAGTTCTCTTACGTGGCAGAGGCTCAGGCACGTGGACGCCGGTCGCCGGCAGTTCTCTGATGATTTCGTTGTCGTCCTCGTTGATGTCCAGCCAACGGTTGCAAGCGAAGTTATACTTCTCCCTGTTTAAGGTCTTCATCAGTGTGACCTGTGCAAACACAACAAACAGGAGGATGACTGACAGGTGGATGTGTGAGCAAGCCGGCGAACGGACCGGTGGAAGGACTGATGGACGGACAGTTCTCACCCTGCCTAGATGCCAGCCAGAGAAGGGATGTCTCTTCTCATGCCAGATCCTCAACTTCCGTATCTTCCCAATGTCACCCAACTCAATCTACGGTAGCCCACCAGGGACAAAAGACACAAATACAAACATCAACCAACCTACGATCAGCCTCGGCACCTGAGATGACCATAGAGGTGGGTTATAGCAGTGGACTACACACACACACACAGGTAAACTACAGTACCATGAACTTGTCGCACTGGGCCTGTTCGAAACTGTCCGATTTGCTCTCCATCTTCATCTCGTCGCTCTTGCCTTTCTCGCCGTACACCTGCAGGAACACCTGGGCGTCTGTGCCTGCCCCTTTGACGTCGGACGTGAAGATCCACAGAGACCACGGGGACTCTACAGAGTAGGCAGAGAGAGGGTGTTTGATTCAGGGCTGTCAAATAGCTCATTAATCCGTCCGTCCATCCATCACCTCTTTCCGGACAGGGTTGTGGTGGGTCCAGGCCCTATCCGGATTTACAAAACCCAGGGGGGTTGACTATAGCCCCATCTGGTTTGTACTCTAGATGGAACCAATGTGAGATTAAGGTGGGCTATAAACCCACTCAGAGCCCACCTACCCCTTGTTCCACCCAGGTGACATGGAACCCATCTGGTTTGTATACTGCTCATGAGACCTAGACGGGACCCTTGTGAGACTAGGTTGGGCTGTAAGGATGAGACCCTTTCGGGAAGTCTAACTGGGTCCCAGTAACAGCACATGTACAAACCCACTCAGAGCTCATTAGCCACCCATGGTTGCTAGAAGTTGGTGTAGCGTAGTGGGTAACTACACCTCCTTCCCCTTGGCAGACTAAGGTGCGACTCCCTGGCCGGGCAAGCACACCGGACTACCCCAGTAAGAGTCCTTGGGTAAGACTCCTAAATCTACATTCTCATTTACACTGGAGGACTGGGTAGTTTAACACCCTTAAAGGCTAAATCTGGGATTTGCAGACAAGCTAAAGGGAAATCTTCAAATTGAAAGGCTCACTCTTTTGTTTGCGCTGCCGCAGCGAGACCATCTCGTACAGCTCCCTCTCCACCAAGCCGTCTCCTTCATCTTCGTCCAGCCAGCGGCCGCACGGGAACACCTGCTCGATCCCCGTGAAAGAACAGTACACCGTGACCTGAGAGGGAGGGAGGGAGAGAGATACTCACTTGTTCTTATGAATCCAATATAGTCTAATATATAGTCCATCAAAACACACAGAAGCTTGGGATCGCTGCCGCCTGCAGCGAGGTCGCACCTTCTCGCAGTACCAGCCGCAGCTGATGCCAGCGTTGTCGTGCCCGATGGTCACCCTGCTGAGAGGGCTCAGCAGGGACAGGATTTCCACGTTGAAGATGTCGATCTGAGCGCGCTCGAAGGTCCCGCCTTCCAGGAACATCTTCCCGCTGTTCTTGATGCCCTTGTGGCCGTGCATCACCAGGTGGATCTTGGAGTTAGTGCCCGCCCCCCGGATGTCGCCCGTCATTACCTGGACGTTATACACGATCGCTACGCACAAGCATGTGCCCACACACAACCACAAACATGTATATACACACCCAGTAAGTCCGAAGTGCATTAAGAAGTTACGGGGTTCCTCAGGGCTCTATGTTGGGCCAGTTTTCTTTCTTTTTTTTTTTTATTATTATTATTATTATTTTTTCATACAAATTATGAATCTAAAGTCTATCATCTGTCAATTTCTCACAGCAACACACTCGAGAGCCGTACCCATTGGTTGTGCGGCTCCGACGACCACGTCTCTCTGGATTTTGCCGTCGCCCTCCGAGATGTCAAACCAGGCATCGACAGGAAACTCATACACTTCCTTGTTTCCCATGTCATCTATTACCACCTACAACACACACACACACACACATACACACACAACGGTGATCACAAAAATGTTTTTGTAAATCACCAACTCAAATTCCGTCTGGTCTAGAGCTATCCTCCCCCAGTCGGAGCTGGAGTTCTACAGTGGAGGTGAAGGGAAGCAGACGTCTGAAGCTCTACTAAAAGCTCCTCACAGAAAGTTCTTCACCTAATGGTGATGAAGACGCTGCCTGATGCCTGAGACACTGTTCTACCAGAGTTCTGAGAAGAGCTCGGCTCTAGAATCTGCTTTTAAAATCAGATCATTAAAATGGTGGAGGGATACATGCTGCAGGGTGTAGTGCAGCTACAGAAAGTAGTCCCTAAAGAAAACTGGATTAGTTGCGATTCTCCACTGTTTTACCTTCATCATCATCATCATCATCATCATCATTCCATATAAAACTCAGAAGACTCGTGTAGCTGCACTGGTGGGTTTGGATAGGAAATAAATTATGGGCTGTATCCGTGTTGTAGTCATGACTACTAGTGGTGGTTTGATTTGGAGGGTCCAGGGTCAGGTCTGTAGAAGTTCTCCTGAGCATCTAACTAATCATCTAACAGCTCTAATACAGATCATCCTCTACCTGCTGCTGATACACATTCTAATGGTACAGGATGATAGCCGTGTGTAAGTGTGTGTGTTAGTGTGTGTAAGGGGGAGCTTCTGTCCATGACATATGATCATGTCATGGTCTCCTGCGCTGGCTCTTGACACTCAGCCTCACTAATCTAATCAAAACTGCATGAATTAAAAATCACCTCTGAATTACAAACACAAGCACCGAACAGATGAATCATTAATTAAGTGTGTGATGTGTGCGTGTGTGTGCGCGCGCGTGTGTGTGTATACACTACATGTCCACATTTTTGCGGACACTGCTTCTAATGAATGCAGACAGCTACTAGTCCCTGTAGAGAATATGTACTGCCAGTAGAATAGGACTCTCCCTGGAGCAGATTAAGACTGACTAACCTGTTGGCATCTGTCTCCTAATGCTAGGCTAGGTGGGCTAGAGAGGGGTATAAAGCCCCCCAGCACTCCTCCTCACCTTATCGCAGCCCCAGCCGGCGGAGGAGCCCTTGTTGTTGTGCCCGATGGTGATTTTATTCAATCTGCCCAGATTTGGAGCCTCTATGGTGAACTTGTCCTCATTCCCCCTCTCAAAGTTATCCTTCCCCTCACTGACGAGCTTCCTCTCCCCTACACACACACACACACACACCATACAGAGAAAGAGACAGAAACCATTAAGAAATGTGTAATTATTCATGAATATTCAGATTATTATCCAGATTATTTATTTCAGGATACGGAGTATTGCATACTAACACCTACCGGTATCTCCATGCTCTCCAAAGATGGTCAAGTAAACATCTGCATCCGTTCCACTGCCTTTGACATCCATCGTGAACACACTGGCTATGTACTTGTTTTCTACGAGACACAAACACACACAGTCACAACCTCTACACAAGAGGAAGGAGGAATTACTGTCTAATTCAACAGAAATAAACAGCAATAAAATATATGCCTGGACAAAAGTATTGGGACACCTGTTCATTCACTGTGTCTTCTGAAATCAAGGGGATTAAAAAGAGTTTGTCCTGCTTTTATTGGAGTGTCTGTCTCTACTGTCCAGGGAAGGAGGCTTTCTACTAGATTTTGGAGGAAGAGCATTGCTGTGAGGATTTGATTGCATTCAGCCACAAGAGCTGAAGTTAATGAGGTCAGGATGTTGGATGATATTTAGCACCCCACCTCGTCATCCCCAGCTCCCCAACTCATCCCATTCAAAAGTACTGGATGGAGCTCCACCCCCACCATCATCATTCCAGAGAACACAGCTCAATGCTCGGGGGCTTTACACCCCTCTATAGCCCACGCCTGGCGTTAGGCATGGTCTGTATGTCAGACTGACGATCTGACTAACCTTTTGTCTAACTGATGACCGTCCAACTGTCTGTCTGACTGTCTCTATATCTGACTGTCTGCCTGAATGTGAGGGTGTAAGGCTAGTAGGTTGGTACAGTAAAAGCCTCTGAAGACACTGTGCAGACCCTTATGCAACACCTGCAGGGGCAAACCTGTACAGAACGTAACCAGTTAAGACCAGAGGGTTAATTAGGGTGACTAACGATCTAACAATGTTAATTCATGTAATAGGAGACACCGCTGAAATTTCCCTCCCTCCTAGATCTTCCTCCATCAGCTGTGAGTGGTATTATTATTGATCAGTGGAAGCGTTTAGAGGAACAGCTCACAGAGAGCAGCTTAGTTACAGAGCGGGGTCAGGGCCGAGTGCTGAGCTCAGAGCAGAGTGCAGAGCTCCTTTGCTGGAGTACGTACGTTTGGGGATGTCCATGGGGTTGAGGCTGCCCAGCAGGTGCCTGACAGTGAGCCCGTCGCCCTCCTCCCTGCTGAGCCAGCTGTTACAGGCAAAGAAGAACCTGAGGTGGGGTCTGTTCATGTCCGTCACGACGACGCGATCCAGGAACCAGCTGGCGCTCATTCCCGTGTTGTCATGTTCGATCCTAAAAGACGTGAAAACAGACGTGTTTCTATTAGATTCATGACATCATCTAGGTCAGGATTCTGGAGGGACGCTCTCCAGCCCACCTCATCATCCCCAACTCCCCAGCTCATCCTATTCAAAAGTACTGGATGGAGCTCCACCACCATCATCATCATCATCATCATCCCAGAGAACACTCCAGTTCCTCCACTGCTCCACAGCTCAATGCTGCTGGGGGGCTTTATACCCCTCTATAGCCCACGCCTGGTATTAGGCAGCATGGTGCCAATAGGTTCATGATGTTGATCTGCTCCAGAGGGAGTCCTATTCTATTGGCAGTGCTTCTTCTCTACAGGGACTAGAGACAAGCTGGACGGCAATCTGTGTCAGCAGTGGGTGCAGATTAAAGTAGGTGAATGTGTAAATTAGAAGGGGTGTCCACAAACTTTTGGACATGTACCTGAGTTTCTTTATTGGCCCGACGTTGTGAGTTTTGATTCGGAAAACGTCGGTTTTGTTCTTCTCGAAAGCTGTTCTGCTCCTGTGACGAAAACAGAGGTGAATGAGAGACAATACAAGATAGTAGGACTGCCTCACTCTCTCTCTCTCTCTCTCTCTCACACACACACACACACATACAAAACTGAATCTGAGACCTAATCAAACGGCATAAATTAAAAATCACCCAGTATGAATTACACACACACACACACACACACTCTCTCCGACCAAATTAATCAAACACACACACGCACCTACAGTCCACATGGGTCAAATTCCTGATGATATCACTATGACACACAGGCACGCACGCGCACACACACACACACACACACACACACACACAGAGTTCAACACTGACAAACCTCATCCGCAAACTTTGGAAATGATGCAATTTAGACAGACAGAGTGGTTCTGTTAAATTTCATCTCAATTCCAAAATGTTGCATTCTGACCATCGACTGACCAATCTGAGTCCAGAAGCACTAACTGCGTGCACATGCACACCCGTGGGTCAAAATTTGGTCGGGCTAAGGGCGTGTCTACACCTCTCTTGGTCCAGACCAGAGCCCAAAAGGAAACCCTTTAGGATTCTGCATCCGGTTTGTTTACCTTTCACACTGATGTTGATTAGGCAGCGAATCCCACTGGGCAGCAAGTCAACCGGACTTTCCGCACCGGGCTGTAGTCTGATCCAAGTGATCTCAGTTTGAGCCACCATGGAAGATTGCGACAGTGTTAGTACTCAGGGACCGGCAGTGTTTGCGGTCCCTGAGTACTACTAAGACCACCTCCTGGTCGGCAGGTCCATTTAAGGGGGCCTAAAACGCGAACGTGGATCGTGTGGGGGTGACAAGACCAGAAAGGGACTAGATCTCAGTCGGGTATCGTGTGCATGTGAGCGTAGTTACTGCCGCCACCCGCTTCGTCCTTTTCCTGGAACCTGTGAGCTCTGACGTTCCCCGGTTCCGTGTGATCCAGTTTTTAGCGAGTCATTATGCAACATGAACGGCTCACGGATACTCATCTGAGCAAGGCAAAACTCTCCCAGAGCGAGCAGGGTTATTGAGCCTTGACCAACTGGGGAGAGTTTTGAGAGTCTCTGAAGAGACACAGAACTGGAAGCAGCACCACCCAGCTGTCCTTTTCTCATTGGCCATGAATGAGAACCTGGACGTCGTGTGACCTGCTCCGCCTTCCTACAGGTGAGTATACGCGGTGATGCTGTACAGAGGAGAGGCGGTCCTGAGCTTCACCACGGCAGGAGAGGGGGATAATTGGTCCTAACGGGTGCGATGGGGGGGGGGGGGGGAGGATGCCATGGTCGAAGCTCCCAGGACGCTCTCTTGTACGACATCATAACCAAAATGCAACGCAAGGCCACTCGGCTGTGGCTGAGTGGCCTTATTTGATGGACAGTACCTCTTCTCGGTGCTGAGGGGATGGAGAGAAAGGCACAGTGTTACAACGGCAACATCGACGCTCCCTTATCCACCTCCACTGTTTACTGCTATACCCAACCGTACTCTACTGGTGATGGTGTAGATCCAGTCTGTCTGGCTGAGAGGCCTGGAGGACACCCAGCCAGATCACATGCTTACTCAGTACTTACCATGCTGATTCAGATCAGACAGGAGCGTTTACATTATAAGCTGTAATCTGATCTCAAATTCAGTTTATTTCAGCGCGTTCACACCTTGCAACACTCTTAAAAGCAAGAATCAAGCGTTTTTTTACCCGATCCGAGTCTGAATGTCAGACTGAATATCAGCCGATACCAATGCAATCGGATCCGATCTGATATTTGTGTTTCTATAAAGCTAAAATGTGCTGATCCACAACAGTAAACACCACAAACTTCCTATTTTAGTACCAGTTTTCAATAATCAGACACTTTCTATAATCAGACTACATCCTGATCTGATTTGCTTCATTTCTAGCAGCTCAGTTTTAAACTCTATGGTGTTTATTAAGTGTAATAATAATAATAATAGCAATAATAATCATATCTAATATTTATAACAGTCCAATCTAACTGACCCCACTACCTTTACAGCTCTGCTGCCTGATCGATTAGCCTGCGTGTGGATGAGATTTAGCATTAGCATTAGCATTAGCATTAGCCTCCTCCTCAGTTCTAAATGCGCCGTTCTGAGCTGCTCTAGAACCAAATAAAGGAGCGTGGTTCTCTTTCGCTGGTAGAACATAAGCACATAGAGCATTTCCACCACATTTTGGGTTCTGACCCGGCGAAATTCTGGAGTAAAGACGGGCTGTGTCGTTGCTCGACTAGCCAGCTAGCTACAACCAAACTAGCTATCGCTAGCTAGGTGGCGTTTTTGTGTTTTCTTTCTTTTGTAATGTTTTGTTTTAGAACATAGCTAGAACATAGAACATTTTGTGAAAGACTGAAGAGTGCAAACCGTCCTCTTCTGCTGCTCTGTGAGCCGTTTGCCGCCGCCGCCGCCGCCTCACGTTTGCAGCGAGGTAAGGTTAGCGCTAAGCTAGCACTAACTCTCCGTTCCACCTTAAATAACGCCTCAGCCGCGCTCCGCCGCCGCGCTGTCCACACCGTAACCGCCGCGCTATTTAAGGTGGACCGAAGAGTTAGCATCAGAAGCTAACGTTAGCTTCTGTTTTGGCGGCTAAGTGGTAACCTAAACACACGTATGAGTTCTGATAAAGCTCGGTTCGGGTTTCCCTCACTGGAATAATGTCACAGGTGAACTCTAAGAAGTCTAAGGCAGCTTTTGTCTGCAGCAGCTGAGGAGAACGTCAAAGAACCGAAAGTGGATCGGAACCTTAAAAGTCGATACCGGACCTGAATCAGCGCCCCTTAAACTTACAAGGTTCTTAGGATGGTTCTTTTATAACGTGTGTTGATATGTGTGAGTGTGGAGAACCTCTCAATAAGTAAAGAACCTTTACATAGAGCTGAGGTTCTGCAGAAGGTTCTCCGTTACAGATAAAAGTGGTTCTGCAACATGGCATCGCTCCACACGTGCGTCCGGCGGAAGTCCACTTCTCTGGACTCTGGAATCCAGTCACGGCCCATCTCGATCTTCCATATCTTGAGCGAGTCTGGAACCGCCTGAGATCGGACTGCCTCCAACTACGGCTACAGCTCAGCCGGTCCGCTGGAGAACTTCCTCCAGGCCTGCACAACAACTAAGGATTCCAGCATGAAGGAAGGTGGAAGGTTGGTGAACTCACTTGCTGGCCAGGTGAACTTTCGGGGTGACGCCGAACTGCCCGTATAAGGTGACGAAAACGTTAGCGTCGGTCCCGGCCCCCTTCACGTCACCTGTCACTGTCACTACCTCAAATACTGAAGAGAGAGAGAGAGAGAGCGAGAGAGAGAGACAGTTGCTTAGAACACTTCCAACGTTCTCCAGATTGAACTACCCTGTGGACAAAAGTATTGGGACACCGTCTCGTTCACTGTTTCTTCAGAAATCAAGGGTATTGAAAAGAGCTGGCGTCTCCACTGTCCCGGAAAGAAGGCTTTCTACTAGATCTCTGGTATGTTGGATGGTCGCCACCCTACCCGGTGTGACCACTGTTTGCCCCGTTGGATGTCGTCCAGAACCCAGCACCAAGACGAACCCTCCAGCCCTTCCATGTTAATCTGTAAGGGCAGAGCAGGTGTAAGCAATATGGCCGTAACTTAACCAAGTCAACCAGGTGAAAGCAAGTCAGGGGTGTCCTCGGGTTACAGTCCTCCCTCTCGGGCAGCCCCCGGGGTCGAGGGTATCGGGCTTCGGCGAGTAAAAGTGCTGATCTGGAACGCTACACACTGCCTCTTCACTGTTCAGCACGAAGCAGGACACATAGCTCTTCCTCTAAAGCCTGAAAGTCAGTGTTACTCGGGTCCAAGATGGGCTTCTGGCCAGAACCAGAACCAGGGAATGACCTGTGGGTCCACTGGACAATCCCATCACGAGCTTCTCTATGATTCTATGATGCTGGAGGAAATGAAGACCAGGACGGTATAGAAGGATCTGGAAGGACTGGATAGGGTGTGGATTAAGGGTAGGTTAAGATTAGGTTTAGGTGTAGATTAAGGTTTAGGTGTAGATTAAGGTGTAGATTAAGGTGTCGATTAGGTTTAGGTGTAGATTAAGGTGTAGGTTAGGTTTAGGTATAGATTAAGGTATAGGTTAAGATTAGGTTTAGGTGTAGAATAAGGTTTAGGTGTAGATTAGGGTTAGGTGAAGATTAAGGTATAGATTAAGATTAGGTTTAGGTGTAGATTAAGGTTTAGGTGTAGAGTAAGGTGTCGATTAGGATTAGGTTTAGGTGTAGATTAAGGTGTAGGTTAGGTTTAAGTATAGATTAAGGTATAGGTTAAGATTAGGTTTAGGTGTAGAATAAGGTTTAGGTGTAGATTAGGGTTAGGTGAAGATTAAGGTATAGATTAAGATTAGGTTTAGGTGTAGATTAAGGTGTAGGTTAGGTTTAGGTATAGATTAAGGGTTATGTGTAGATTAAGGTGTAGATTAAGGTTAAGGTGTAGATTAAGGTGTAGATTAGGGTGTAGATGTAGATTAAGGTTTAGGTGTAGATTAAGGTGTAGATTAAGGTGTCGATTAGGATTAGGTTTAGGTGTAGATTAAGGTGTAGGTTAAGATTAGGTTTAGGTGTAGAATAAGGTTTAGGTGTAGATTAGGTTTAGGTTTAGGTGTAGATTAAGGTGTAGGTTAGGTTTAGGTATAGATTAAGGTATAGGTGTAGATTAGGTTTAGGTGAAGATTAAGGTATAGATTAAGATTAGGTTTAGGTGTAGATTAAGGTGTAGGTTAGGTTTAGGTATAGATTAAGGGTTATGTGTAGATTAAGGTGTAGATTAAGGTTAAGGTGTAGATTAAGGTGTAGATTAGGGTGTAGAAGTAGATTAAGGTGTAGATTAAAGTTTAAGTGTAGATTAAGTTGTAGATTAGGGTGTAGATGTAGATTAAGGTTTAGGTGTAGATTAAGGTGTAGGTTAGGGTGTAGGTGTAGATTAAGGTGTAGATTAGGGTGTAGGTGTAGATTAAGGGTTATGTGTAGATTAAGGTGTAGATTAGGGTGTAGATGTAGATTAAGGTTTAGGTGTAGATTAAGGTGTAGGTTAGGGTGTAGGTGTAGATTAAGGTGTAGATTAGGGTGTAGGTGTAGATTAAGGGTTATGTGTAGATTAAGGTGTAGATTAAGGGTAAGGTGTAGATTAGGGTGTAGATGTAGATCGAGGTTTAGGTGTAGATTAAGGGTAAGGTGTAGATTAAGGGTAAGGTGTAGATTAAGGTGTAGGTTAGTTTGTAGGTGTAGATTAAGGGTAAGATGTAGATTAGGGTGTAGATGTAGATTAAGGTTTAGGTGTAGATTAAGGGTAAGATGTAGATTAGGGTGTAGATGTAGATTAAGGTTTAGGTGTAGATTAAGGTGTAGGTTAGGGTGTAGATTAAGGTGTAGATTAAGATTAGGTGTAGGTGAAGATTAAGGCGTAGATCGAGGTTTAGGTGTAGATTAAGGTGTAGGTTAGGGTGTAGGTGTAGATTAAGGTGTAGGTGTAGATAAAGGGTTATGTGTAGATTAAGGTGTAGATTAAGGGTAAGGTGTAGATTAGGGTGTAGATGTAGATTAAGGTTTAGGTGTAGATTAAGGTGTAGGTTAGGGTGTAGGTGTAGATTAAGGTGTAGATTAGGGTGTAGGTGTAGATTAAGGTGTAGGTTAAAGACTTGGCTGACTGTCCTCCTCCCAGCAGGGCTGACACCGTCTCCTGGAAATGGAGGCTCTCTGAAATGCCAGGCCTGACTGCGCTGGCCCGCGCTCCTCCCAGCACTGCATGACTGTCAGAAGGCCGTATGAATAGAGCGATTAGGGCATTGTGTTTCAGACCATAGAGAGGTGGCAGTCTGCTTCAAATCCCCTGCCGGCTGCTCGCCAAGTGCCTCTGCTCCCAGTGCCACCCTGCCGCGGGTACCACCACGACCAGCCAATCAGGGATGCTTGTTGGGGGCTCTCTGCCAGAGATACAGAGGAGGCCTCTGGGAGTTAGTTGCCAGTCACAGATGAGGTCTGGAGATAGGGATCACTCATCAGTGCAGAAGATGCCAGAAGTAAGAAGTAAGAGGAGGTGGTGAGGAACAGAGGTAAGACTGAGGAACAGGGAGGAGACGAGGAGGTGGTGAGGAACAGAGGTAGGACTGAGGAACAGGGAGGAGATGAGGAGGTGGTGAGGAACAGAGGTAAGACTGAGGAACAGGGAGGACATGAGGAGGTGGTGAAGAACAGAGGTAGGACTGAGGAACAGGGAGGAGATGAGGAGGTGGTGAGGAACAGAGGTAGGACTGAAGAACAGGGAGGAGACGAGGAGGTGGTGAAGAACAGAGGTAGGACTGAGGAACAGGGAGGAGATGAGGAGGTGGTGAGGAACAGAGGTAGGACTGAGGAACAGGGAGGAGACGAGGAGGTGGTGAGGAACAGAGGTAGGACTGAGGAACAGGGAGGAGATGAGGAGGTGGTGAAGAACAGAGGTAGGACTGAGGAACAGGGAGGAGATGAGGAGGTGGTGAGGAACAGAGGTAGGACTGAGGAACAGGGAGGAGACGAGGAGGTGGTGAGGAACAGAGGTAGGACTGAGGAACAGGGAGGAGATGAGGAGGTGGTGAGGAACAGAGGTAGGACTGAGGAACAGGGAAGAGACGAGGAGGTGGTGAGGAACAGAGGTAGGACTGAGGAACAGGGAGGAGATGAGGAGGTGGTGAAGAACAGAGGTAGGACTGAGGAACAGGGAGGAGATGAGGAGGTGGTGAGGAACAGAGGTAGGACTGAGGAACAGGGAGGAGACGAGGAGGTGGTGAGGAACAGAGGTAGGACTGAGGAACAGGGAGGAGACGAGGAGGTGGTGAGGAACAGAGGTAGGACTGAGGAACAGGGAGGAGATGAGGAGGTGGTGAAGAACAGAGGTAGGACTGAGGAACAGGGAGGAGATGAGGAGGTGGTGAAGAACAGAGGTAGGACTGAGGAACAGGGAGGAGATGAGGAGGTGGTGAAGAACAGAGGTAGGACTGAGGAACAGGGAGGAGATGAGGAGGTGGTGAGGAACAGAGGTAGGACTGAGGAACAGGGAGGAGATGAGGAGGTGGTGATGAGCCAAGGTTTGACAGATGATAAAAGGGGAGGTAGTGGACAGAAGGAGGGACGAGGAAGACGTGGGAGATGAGGAAGAGGAGGATGTGAAAACCTTCACCGAAAATTTAGAGATTGAGACTTGTAGGACGTTCGATTGCAAGCAGGACGAGCTTCAACCATGGTCCTCCTTTTTCACTCCTTTTAGTGGGGGACAGTTAGAAAGCCATGGACAAGATGTCCTTCCTGACCTCCTGCAGTCGACGGTTCAGCTGCTGACCCTTTTTTTTTTACAGAATTAACGTAAACAAGCCAAGCGGTGTTAGAAGAAGCTCTGGATTTTTAGTAGAAGAAGAGACGTACAGACAGACAGACAGACAGACAGACAGGGCGTCTAGATCCTTATCTAGTATGAAGGAGGAGAAGGGTACCTTTCTTCTTGTAGTACTCGTCCTCATACCCATCCGAGTCCTCGGTGTGATAGTTCAGGAGCTCCTGCTGGTAGATCTCAGAGTAGTCCACCTGCTTGGCCTTGGACTTCTTCCCTTTCTTGCCTTTCTTCTCATCGTCGCTGTCGGACCCCTTCTTCTTCTTCTTGTCCTTTTTCTTCTTCTTCTTGTCCCCCTCTTCCTCGGCATCTTCCTCCTGGACAAGCTCATCGTCCTCTCCGTCCTCTGCCGATTTCTTCTTCTTCTTCCCGTCCTTGCTCTTCTTCTCCTTGGAGCCCATGTCTTCCTCCTCGGCTTTCTTCTTCTTCTTCTTCTTCTTCTCCTCCTTCCTCACCTGCTCCCCCTCCTCGGCAGCTGGAGGTTTCTCGGCCCTTCGCTTTTCCTTCTCGACCGGCTCATTGTTGTTCTGCTCTCCTTCGTCCTCCTCTTCTTCTTCGAGCTCCTCCTCAACCCTCTTCTTCTCCTTCACTCGTTCTTCTGCTCCTCCCTTCGGTTTCCTCTGGCTGCCCACCGCCTGCCGCACTTTCCCTCCCTCCTCGCCGGCGCTCTTGTGTTTCTTCCTCCTGTTCTCTCCGCTGGCGACGCTCCCGCTCTCTCCTTTCGTCTCCGGCTCCCTGTCCTCCACTTCGTCACCCCTTTCTTCGGTTTCCGAGCCTTTTCTCGCTTTTGCCGGCATCTTTTATTCATCTGAGAGCGCAGGCTGGGTTCAGGGCAAGCGGTTTCCTCGTGTGTCTGCAGGTGTAGGGTGACCGCAGGGGCCCCACGGCGTAGCTGGACCTGGGCCTCAGCGCGGAGCTCGGCGGGGCCTCTCGGGCAGCTCCCGCCATGGAGCTCATGAATGATTAGTGGGGCGGAGAGTGGGGTCACGTGACACCGTGGTGAAAATGGAGAGCAGAGAGAGAGAAGGTAGAAATAGACAGAGAGGGGGGATGGACTTCAGGACCTTTATTATTCATAATAGGCAGATCGCTTTACTCCAACACCACACACACACACACACACACACACACACTCCTCGTCCTGCCGAGGCTCTGCAGCAGTTATTGTCATTAAAAGCTACTGCAAGGCAGTAGTAAATAAGTAATGCAGGCGGACCGACTTTATGAAGCGGCCTTATGGATATTTTAACACCTGTGATGCCTGAATATGCACGGAGGTTGAACCGCAGGCACGGGGAGAGGACAGAGAGACAGACAGATGGACGTAGGGAGGAGCAGACAGACAGAAAGAGGATACCCGAGGGAGGGAGGGATAAGCGGAGAAGCGATAATTAAAGGTGCTTAACTAACACCAATGAATAATTCACTCCGATTTCATTAGGGGGGATAAATAAGTTAGTGTGATTACATTAACGTGGTCAAACTCTTTAACACAGAGACACCACGCCATTAACACACAGAGCACCATCACCCGGAGGAGCAGACGCCGCCGCCACTGCCGCCGCCGCCGGCGGCAAAAACCAGCCATTAGGTTCAAGGTCTCCGTTTGTCAGGAGATACTTCTGAGGAGATGCGTTCCAGTAGACCACCAATCACCAACCCCCATCACCAACCAACACAGCTCCACTCCTCATCAGACCTGAGAACGTCCACAGGTGGAGGTGGGTGTCCATCCATGAGATGATCGGGAGGAAGCTCTTACTGAGAGAAGCTACCCGCTAGACTGCTAATGTTCCTCTTAGACCTCTTAGAGTCCAGACCTCGGCATCATTGAATGTGATTAGGATGACAGAAGGCTCCGAACTTTGGAGGTTTGGTAATTAGGGTGGAGGTGGTGGTGGTGGGGGAGGGGGGGGGGGTGTTCTGGAATCTACAGGGGTTGTTTCCTCACCTCCAGCCCGAGATCCAAAGCACAAGCCTTCATCTGTTAAACATGGTGGTGGTGGGGGTGGTGTTCTGAAATCTACAGGAGATATCAAGAGACATGGTAAACTGATGTAGAGCACGAAAAAAAAAAAACACACACACACACCTGAGCCCATCACTCCTGTGCCTATACACACATTGGCACCCTGCCAGCTGAGGCTTAACCGGGAGAAACAAGAACTGTCCTTCTTTCTGTGCGTCTCTACAGCATCTACCGTCGCCCTGACTCTCTCGAAGACACGCCCGGCCATTAAGCACGGTGTTGCTGTGCGTGTGGCTGTCGTGCAGGTGTGTGTCATGAAGGTGTTCTAGGAGGAGGAGAAGGTGGAGGAGTGAGAGATAAGAGACGTAGGTAAAGTCGTATGAAATTCACTCCAGACTGGGAGCTGGAGGCCAGATCCCTCCATTAGACTTATTACCTCCACCTGATACCGCTATCATCTGATAAACACAGCATCATAGACACACACACACACACACACACACACACACACACGAGATAGATTAAACAAAGTACACCTGAAAAAAAAAAGAACTTTGGAGGTTTGGAAATGATGGTGGTGGGTGGTGTTCTGAAATCTCCAGCCCAAGATCCAAAGCGCAACCCCTCATCACGGCGCCTTGAGGACACCAGATGGCGCTCTGAACACTGTGGTTAAAACTAAGACTCTGGAATGGGGATTAAAACAGGCGATCCTCAATCCACTTAAATGTGGCTGTGGAGGATTCCTGCAATGGAAAAAAAAGACCTCGGAGAAGGAAGAAAATCAGGCCGGACATGTGGGAAGTCGTTCTTTTAGAAAAAGGGTAAAGAGTTGCAATCAGTTCTGCTTGGATTCATGGAGCACATGGACAGAACCGGCAGATCTGACTGTTAGAGCCTAATTAAAGGAGGGAGCCAGAAGGTAACACAGACATGGGAGTACCTCCAAACACTTGGCATGCATCCACTCCATCGTACATCTGCAGATCCTGTTGAAATAATTGTTGAGTTGAAGTCATCCTGCAGATTTTAGAACACCCTCAGCCCCATGTTTAACAGATGACGGGGTATGCTTAGGATCTTGGGAGGAGGCGTGTCTATGGGGGAGAGGGAGGGCCTCTATGAGACTCCCAGTTACGGATGGCTGTGGCATCACCAGCGATTGGATGCTACTGTTCCATTTGTTTTACAAACACACCCACTTTCAACAGAGGCTCGAGTGAAGCCTTTTGGAATCCGCCACCTGTGGTTTACATCACACTCACACACACACACACACACACACACACACACACACACACACACACACAGCAGAGACAAAAGAACATCTTGCAGAGCTATCAAATACCCTCCCATCGAACGCCGCTGCCTGGGACACATTCTTCTGTGGGCTACATGATAAGCTAAACACAGGGCGGGTTTAATAATTCATGCTTTCTTAAGGAGCACATTAGGTAGACAATTCAGGGGTCAGCTGACCAAGCAACAAAAAGTGACCTTTGATCTTTCTCTTTCCTTGAGGACAGCATGTGCAGGTCCCTTATCTTGTAGTGAAAGCGTTTGAAACAGAGATCTAAACAACGACCTGTCAGGTGACCCCTGTTCAGGAGTTTAACCCTCTACCGCATGGTGTTATGCCCTATGGCAACGAGGACTTTCCTGACTACTTTCATTTAAATTTAAAAATGGGTCTCTGGGGGAACCCTCAGAGTCTTCTAAGGCCTTCAGAGAAGATCAAATGATTTATAGGATATAAAAGAAAGAAAAAAGAAAAAGAACAGCACATCAAAAGAACATCAGATTAACCACCAAAATAATTATTAAATAATAAACTGATTTAATGAGAAACCTTCTGGAGGTTCTAGATATGTCCCTGGCTGGGCAAATCCAGCCCCTGGCCCCTGTTCCACTCTTCCCCACCTCTGAGCCTGTTCAAGCGGACTGGTCGCTGTCCCTGGTGCTGAACTAAAAAGGGGACAACTGTGGGGCAGCACTGGGGAGAATGAGCGCTGTCCGTGGTGCTGAAGTTGCAGTTGCTGCACCTGGCCAGAGCACTGGGTCCATCTGAACTGCAGACATGGACTGGAGAGGCAGACAGACAGACAGACAGACAGGCGGACAGACAGACAGACAGGTAGAGTGATAGGAAGACAGCAAATACATAATTCCAAATTCATTTATTTACAGGTCTGATAAAAAGACACGCATTGCACAAAGTACAGTAAAGCCACGGTCCGAAGCGCTCCCCCCAAGGCGACACCAAAACGAGCTCCCTTCCTAAGCCGTCACTTTCGTGATGAACATCAAAGACAAGACAGAACTTGAACCATGTGATGTATAAATGTAATGGGGGGGGGGCAAACAGTGCAGACCTTATTAAATGATTAATTCCAGCACCTGATCAGTTATTCAGTTCATGTGTAGTGAAACACTGGTGTTCCTTCTGCATCACAGTGTCCATCACAGTGTCCATCCACACCAACACACACTGTACTAACACATAGTGGCTCGTCCAGGTTCAGGTGGGCTTCATGTAAGCTGGACAGTTCATAACATTGGAGTCTCTGATGTCCATAAGCTCTCCCTGACCTCTCTCAACAGTGTCCATACCAAGTGACCGATGCTAATTATCAGTGACACATGCAGTGCAGAGTGACTTCACCCAAAAGGCAGTGCGGCGTAAGACACGAATGAGGCCGGGGTGGGGAGGTGGGTGATCCTCCCATTGAGAAACACACAACAGGCCAGATTCATAAACCACACGGACACATGAATGCTGACTGGAACAGGAGGAGAACGGCGTCTCCGGCATTCCTGCTGCTACTGCACTGTGGAGGTTTGGTGGTGGAGCTGCAGGAGGAGGAGAACCTCTCTCCAGAACTGCTGCTGTGTAACGCTGCAGAACCCATAGAGTCACATTAGTGTAATGCCTGTAGTATTCCTCACCGCCTCAGCCCACATGCTGCTCCACCTTCAGATCAGAGCTTGTCCAGAAATGCATGCGTAGCGTGATTTGTATTTACTGCAGTGGAGTAAAACCCAGCGATAAATGACACTCCCCAACTGTAGGGGGAGCCCAGTAGCAAAAAAAAAAAACACCAATTCTTGCAAAGAGCTGCTTTAATGAATGAGGATTTTTGGTTGAGACCAATGACTGTAGAAAACATGGACACCACGTTCCACGAACAGCACATCTGCTTCTTTCGCGAGAGCACGTGGCTCTGAGCCTTGCTCATTAATATGCATGAGCTCATTAACATGTGGAGTCTGATTGGCTGTTCCTGAGGGCGAGCCCTGCGAGAGTGACTTCATGATGGACAAGACTGCCACACATTCTGCGTAGTGTACCGCCTGCTTTTATGAATCTGGCCCAAAGTGGCCAAAAGTTTCTGGACACCGGTTTCTACCAAGGGTACTGACCGTCTGGGGCTGACCCCGTGTGCTGCATTAGCAGCTTGGACTCTTCTGGGAAGGCTTTACACATCAGGGGTCAGGTTCTGACACTCCAGAGTCTAATGCTGGGGGGCTTCGCAGCCCTCTAGCCCATGTGCTCGCAGTCGTTTCCATAAGTCAGAGGCGTCTGGACACTTTTGGACACTTTCTAAAAGTCCAGTTCTGAAAGTAACCACTGGCAAAGCGTAGGGAGACACAGTGCAGGGAAGGCAAACGAGGTTCTGCTCAGGCGACAAAGTGGGTTTTTATGAGCTGTGTTGGATATTTTACCAGGAGGAGGAGGTCGGAGGAGGGTGGAGGAGGGTGGAGGAGGTCGGAGGAGGATGCTGTTTAGGCGCCGTATTGCTTTTCTGACGTGTTCATCAACCTTCAGCTGTCATAAAAAAAACCTTGGGGAGAAAAGTCAAGTCACCTCTTTATCTTCTGAACAGGAGCTCGATATTATTATTATTATTATTACTAATATTATTATTATTATTAATATTATTATATACAAGAAACGTCAAAAGTGAGACCGACGAGAAAACAATCTGGAGCGTAGCGGAAAGATCACCCGGGTTCTTCAGAACGAGGTCCAGCAGTGATAAACAGTCTCAAGGCTGAGTTGTGAAAAGGGCCACGTGTAAGCTTCGTAAAGACTTCGTAAAGACTTCGTAAACTGTGCAATAAGTAACAATACTTATAAAATGCTTAGAAATATTTATAAACTATAATAAGCCAACGACGGTTCCATTCTCGCGCTGTTCCCTTGGAATCGACGTTGGGGCTCATATGCTAGCCATAAAAACTCTACAGAGGTTCTGAAAGGATCAGAAGGACGAAGGATAATGAAGGACGGAGCAGGTCTACAATAGTTATCAGTCATTTACAGGTCAGTGATCATGTTTATACAGAGTGTCTATAAGACTCTTACGCAGGCTTATGAAGGCTACCCAGCCAATATGCTCGTGTGGGGCTCACATGGGTGGGTTCCTGGTGGGTTCCAGTGGCAAGTCATGTACAAAGCTAACGCCCACCTGGAACCCAACCGGGTTTCTCGAATGGGCCCCATCGTTACAGCCCACCCTAATCTCACAGGGGTCTCCTCTAGGCCCCATGACCCAGATGTGGCCCATGTTTAAGCCCTCCTGGTCCAGTCACTGACCCTGGTGGGCATCAAAGGTCCAGGGGTATTTGAGGCCAACTGTGGAACCCGTGGGCAAAACTTCCTGGTCCCCAGTTGGGCCGCTCCTACAGGCCCCACACGGGCATGTTATCTGGGTCCCTACATAGAGACGTCTTAACACAGGCATCAGCACTGAATAACGGCTTTAAGTTATGAACACTTGAGTGTTTATGAACAGCTTACGCCAGCAACAACAAGAGGACCCAAGATCTTTAGAGCTCTGGGTTGTTGACCACAAGGTTGTGGGGTCCATCCCCATGTTAGCTAAGCTGCCACTGTATGAGCAAGGCACTTAACTCTGCTGCAGGGGGCGCTGTAGCACGGCTGACCCTGCACTCTGGCCCCAGCTTTCTGAGCTGAGAACAGTTTAACTAGAAGAACTAGATTATGTTGCTAGGTGGTTGCTATGCTGTCGCTATGTAGATGGTATGATGCTGCTAGACGGCTGCAGTGGTATCCCAGGTGGTTGATATGGTATTCCAAGTGGTTTCTATGGGGTTGCTTATGGACTGCTGTTAGGGAGTGTTGCTAAGGGGGTTGCAAGGCAGTTGCTATGTAGATGGTATGATGCTGCTAGGTAAAGACTGTAGTGTTGCTAGGTAGTGGCTATGGTATCTCAGGTGGTTGCTGATCAGTTGTTATAGTGTTGCTAGCTGGTTACTATGGTACTGCTATGTTGATGGTATGATACTGCTAGATGGTTGCAGTGGTATCCCAGGTGGCTTATATGGGGTTGCTTATGGGCTGTTGTTAGGGAGTGTTGCTAGGCAGTTGATATGGGTGTTGGCAAGTGGCTGTGAGTCTGTGGCGTGTTCCTACTGTATTTGGATCAGTGCGACATAAGAAGAGTGCACTCCATTCATTTCCAGGGGGGAAAAGCTGCAGAAAATCCGTTGCTACGCGGAAACCGTACATCCAATAAAAACCGAATTGTGGAACAAGATACGCAGGAATATATATTCAACACAAAATAATACAAAAATAAATAATTAATGTAAGTAGGTTTAAAAGCAAGTCCTGATATGTGGGTTCCTTCTGTCCAGTAAGGGACATTACTCGGGAATAAGCCTTCATAGCAGTGTTATAACTGGACCTGGAACGTGGCATCGGCCCCGTATTTCCATACAATGTTATTTACTTCCTATAGTATCTTGAGTCCTCCTGCAATCGCTAGCGTGAGCCGTCCCTCAGTACTCAACTACCGATTAGTGAAACACGTCACCCAGTGCTTATGAATGTGCTACGAAGCCCGTATGCAGGCAGCCTTCAAATGAAGCGCCACTGACGGATCTTTGTTGGCCCTCTCACAGAGTGAATCGTAAAGCCACGGTCTCACGAGAACGACGCCACGGAAAACGGAAAAAATCACCTTGCAACAAGAACCATGTAGCGACAGCACCGACAAAGTCGCACAATATCAAAAACACAGCGTGGAACGAAACGGCTGGCCTTTAAGGCAGAGATACTGTCTTTAACTCTCACACACACACACACTCCTTTGCGCACCCACACTTGTTTTTTACGCAACCCGTGGCCGGAAGCCCCCCGAAGACGCGCGCGAAGCCTGACCGTTTGGGACGCGGCTCAGAGGTGGGCTCCGCGGCTGGCGCCACGAGGGGCCGGGATCACCTGCACACGCCCGTGTGCACGTGCACGATCCCGCGGGCGTGCATGTGCAGGAAGTTGAAGATCTCGTGCGGCATGGCGTGGAAGCCCGGCCGGGGCTTGACGTTGTCGTAGTAGTGGTGGGTGATGAAGATGCCGGCGGGGTTCATGGGGAAGGCCCAGAAGCCGTACAGGTGCACCTCCTCGCACAGCTCCATGGCGGCGGTGACCAGCATGAGGCCGCTGCTCAGCCGCTTGGCCCGCACGCCCTGCACGGCCCAGAAGCGCTGCACGTTCAGCAGGTACTGCGGGTGGAAGAAGAACACGCCGCGCGGAGACTCGAAGTCGTCCAGCATGTACTTCACCCGGAAGGACACGTCCGTGTTGCGCGTGTTGTAGAAAGCCGGCAGCACCATGGACGAGTTCTCGTAGTTCAGGAGCACGTCGTAGAAGGGCTTGCGCCACTTCTCTAGCTTCTGGAACCTGGAGCAGGAACACACACAGAGAGGGATGTGGTAGAGGGGCCTATGTGGTATCATACACACGTGTGTGTGTGTGTGTGTGTGTCACCTCTCTGTGATGATGCTTGGGTTAATGGTCACAAGGTCAGTCTTGGTTCCCACGTCAGCTGCATACTTATCAGAGATGGGAGGAATATTGCATCTGAGGAACGAAAACAGAGGAACGTGAGGCACGGAGGCGCGCTGACCCCAAAAACAGCCCCAGCCCCGGCCCCCGGCCCCCGGCCCCCAGCCCCAGCTCTTACCGAAAGACGAAGTCAGCCGAGTCGATCTCTTTCCCGCATTTGCTGTTTTTGATGATCCCTCCATTTCCGATCACGGCGCACTTCTTAAACTGGGACTTGGAGTACGGCATGTCCTACAGGACGAGATCGGACAGACAGACAGAGCGGCATCGCCAGGGTGAAGCTGTTGCTAGGCAACAAACATCTGCTGGGATGAGGTTGCTAGGCGGCGGGTTGTTCTGGAAAGGTTGCTAGGCAACCGGCTGCTTGACAGTTCGGGGAAGGTTTGTTCAGGGGTTGGCAAGCAGGGTGCGGCTACACAGACTGCAGCCATGACCGCGGACTGGGTGTGCATGAGTGTGTGTGTGTGTGTGTGAGTGTGTGTGTGTGTGTATAAGTGTGTGTGTGTATGAGTGTGTGCGCGCACTCACATCAGGGAACATTTTGAATATCTCCGGGCTGATGTGGAGGATGCCGCTGGTGTCGACCTCGTAGCGTAGTTTAGTGCCCGAGGGCGTGTTCCTCCGTGTGGTGAACAGGAAAGAGGGGGCGTTGCAGCACCGAGACAGAGACATCCTATTGGACGGACAGAAAGGGGTGGAGTTAAAATTGTGCAATGATGACCTGTGTGGACAAAAGTATTGAGACACCAATCAAGGGGATTAAAAAGAGTTGATCTGGGAGGAACTGTCTCTACTGTTCTACTTTTGATTGGATGATAGATGGGGAAACGAGGATTGCTGTGAGGATTTGATTGCATTCGGCTACAGGAGTGTTAGTGAGGTCAGGATGTTGAATGGATGATCACCACCCCATCTCACCTAATCGCCAACTCCCCAATCTTATCCTAGTAGTATCCGAAGGAGCACCACACACACACACACACACACACATACCCTATGTCTATCAAGTCCTGGGTTGGGGTGGGGGGCTATCATCTTAGCTAATGATGGTCCTGAGCAGTGCTTCCCGACCCTGGTCCTGAGGAACCCCTGAGAGGGGCCCTGCTCTACCACACCACCTTTAATTAGGAAGGGTCTGCTAGCCTGCCCGGGTGTGTAGGGGGAGGGGGGGGGGGGACTAGTAAAATATGCAGGGTCGGGAAGCAGTGGTCTCGGGCGGGGTTAGCGGTCACTGGCGGTCAGTAGTAAAGCACTCACTTGAAGTTGGCGGTCTCCTCCTTGTTCTGGCCCCACATACAAACCTGCAGATTTCTCCATCTTTCAAACAACTCGGAGGTCTTCACCCTGAAACACACACACACACACACACACACACACACACACACACGCAACAAATGTGTTATACACAAAGAGCATAAATATACAAATAGACACAGAGTGAAGAGAGGAGGGAGAAGGTGTGAGAGGAACACAGGCCAGGCGATGTGAGTGTGTGTAAGAGAGAGAGAGAGAGAGAGAGAGAGACAGGGCGAGAGAGAGAGAGAGAGAGAGAGAGAGAGAGAGAGAGAGAGAGAGACAGGGCGAGAGAGAGAGAGAGAGAGAGAGAGAGCGAGAGAGAGAGAGAGAGAGAGAGAGAGGGCGAGCGAGAGAGAGAGAGAGAGAGGGCGAGAGAGCACCAAAATAGCATGTCTCTGAATAGACGCCCTTCGCTGACTTTCTCCTTCAAGTCAGAACCTTCATTAGGAACACGAGTCCCTCAGGAGAGCTGCCCTGCAGACAGAGCAGATCCAGCATGCTTCAGAGAGAGAGTGTGTGTGTGTGTGTGTGTGTGCCCATACTGACTCGGGAAGTGAGATATTTCTATACATGCCTGAACTGACTCGGGAAGTGAGACATGCCTGAACTGACTCGGGAAGTGAGGCGTGCCTGAACTGACTCGGGAAGTGAGAGATTTCTATACTGACTCGGGAAGTGAGACATGCCTGAACTGACTCGGGAAGTGAGAGATTTCTGTACTGACTCAGGAAGTGAGGCGTGCCTGAACTGACTCGGGAAGTGAGAGATTTCTATACTGACTCGGGAAGTGAGGCGTGCCTGAACTGACTCGGGAAGTGAGAGATTTCTATACTGACTCGGGAAGTGAGACATGCCTGAACTGACTCGGGAAGTGAGGCGTGCCCAAATTGACTCGGGAAGTGAGAGATTTCTGTACTGACTCGGGAAGTGAGACATGCCTGAACTGACTCGGGAAGTGAGGCGTGTCCAAATTGACTCGGGAAGTGAGAGATTTCTGTACTGACTCGGGAAGTGAGACGTGCCTGTACTGACTCGGGACTTGACTTGAGAGTCAATAATGGTCAAGACGCATGTTTACTTGGACTGTCTTGGACTGAAATGAACTGGGAAAGAGGCAAAGACAGAAAATGGCAGAGAGAAGCAGAGAAAGAGAGAGAGAGGCAGCGAGAGCGAGAGACACTCACATAGAGAGCACTTTGACATCGGTGATTTCTTGCCGCAGTTCTCTGCAGGTGGTGGAGTTGTACTGTAGGGGTCCATCTGAACTTTCCAGATACCTGGCAGGACACACACAGTCATACAGCAGCTAAACTATACTACACTAAACCCTGACCACACACACACACACACACACACACACGCACTCACACACGCACTCACACACTCACAATGAAACTGAGCTGTTATCTGTCTTGCTGTCTGCTGCATTTTAGGTCTCCTCCTCTTCTGCAGCAACACTCTCACACACACACACACACACAAACACACACACACACACACATACACACACACACCTTTCCAACTGCACTAGATAAGTTGAAAGTCTCAAACTGGTTCATGTGTTTCGGGAGAGGCAGGGTTCAGAGGGGTCCCATCACATCACTGATGACAGAGACACAGCACACGGGGACACACAGATGTGCGTGCTAATGCTAATGCTAATGCGTGTGTGTGGGTGCGTCCACCTTGGCTGTGAGACATAAGAACACAAGAATGCTGAAGCGTTTAGCGGGTGGAGAAGAACAGCGGGTACATGGAGGCGTGACTGAACGGCTAGCATGCTGGAATCCGTCAAGGCCCACGTCTACCGCTCTGTCCTCTGTCCTCTCCTCGTACGATCTAACGGCTGTTTCAGGCTTAATTAGCGTTAGCATGTTGGACGTTGGCTCTGCTTCACTCCACTGCCTCGGGCCCCTCGCTGTACATTAGTCTACAGCCAAAATAATGGCGGCTAAGCACGTTAGTCTTTACATCGCCTGGGAGCCGGGAGGTCCGCTAGCTTGATGGCTATTAAATTAGCTGGAGTACATTTAGCTCTGAAGGGACAGTCCGGCCAAAACCTAGCATATAACACTTAGCATTAAACCTAGCATGTTCTGTGCCGTGTTACGCAGTCTTCTGTAGCGCTGAACGGCTGAAAAGCAGAGCAATACTGTTTGCTAGCTAACTCACCGCTAGTTCTGAGACCTTTCCCTTACTGTGATTGGTTATAATCACCATGTTGTTTGATCTAAAACCCTTCCCTTACTGTGATTGGTTCTAATCACCATACCGCTAGTTCTGAGACCTTTCCCTTACTGTGATTGGTTATAATCACCATGTTGTTTGATCTGAGACCTTTCCCTTACTGTGATTGGTTCTAATCACCATGTTGTTTGATCTGAGACCTCCTCCTGACTATGATTGGTTTTAATCACCATACCGCTAGTTCTGAGACCTTTCCCTTACTGTGATTGGTTCTAATCCCCATACCGCTAGTGCCGAGACCTTTCCTTTACTGTGATTGGTTCTAATAACCATGTTGTTTGACCTGAGACCTCATCCAGACTGTGATTGGTCCTAATCAAACCACTGCTTGTTCTGAGACAACTCTCTGACTGCTATTGGTTCTAATCCCCAAGTTTGTGCTAAGACCTCGTTTATAAGAGATTTGCTCTTTGCTTTTGGCCGGAGCGCCCCTTCACACAGGTAACACGGCTCCAGAGCCGGACGGCGCTCTCGTTAGCCGTTACCACCTTACGCTCTAGACTGCTACCCGGTGGCTTTTATCAAGGCCTTGAGGCCCAGAGGACGCGAACCAAAGGCCCCTCTGAATTTGAGCCAACATGGTTGTTGATGTCAGGTGACACTGTGAAATCAAACACAGTACAACAGTCATGAGAGTGTCAGGAGGGCAGGACGAGAAATGACAACAACAACAACAAAAAAAGGGGAGGGAAGATGCTCAAGCAGAAAGAATCAGAAGCACAAAGAGCGATTTCATACATCTCTGACTGCTGTGAGGACATGGAGGACATGTAAGTGTGCTGTAGCCCAGAGTGGTGCATACTGGGTAGCCGGGGGTGGGGTGGTGTGTTCTGGGCACGCGTGCAGAGGCGTGGCCCACGTTTGCTTCGCACGGATCAAAAAGGAACAGAAAATAACCACAAACAACAAAACAGCAACGAGATCCCAGTCAAAGACAAGACGACAGTGCAGGACAGGAGACTGCAGTTAGGCAGTAGTGCCGGTAGCACACACACACACACACACACACATACACATACACACACACATACACACACACACATACATAAAGGCTGTGCTGTGTTCGTGACCCACGCGTACAGGTGAACATCGGCGGGCAGAGGTTTGAAGATGGGCAGCAAGGGCTGATGGGAGACAGAGGCATGGAGAGCAACAGGACGAGGATGAGGACGAGGACGAGGACTCGCAGCGCCGTCGCCACCGGGTCAGGGTGAGGGTGATGCAGGAGAGGGCTGGGAGTGACTGATGGAGGGAAGTCAGAGATTCAAAAGGTAAGGGGGTGGAGGGGGGGTGTGGTTTCAGACAGCATGCACAAGCAGACCAGGAGCGCTCCAAGCACTGAGGGCAGTGGACGAATGCACCCTCTCAGACCGGATGGAAAAGGAACAGACATCATTCCCAGAAATGGGGAAAGGGGGGGGGGGGGGGTTTGGCAAGAAAGAGAAACTGATTGGAGATGCCATCATCGTCAATGGCCTACCTTCTCTTTTCTTTTTTTTTCTTCTTAATATCGGCTAGGCAGGGTGTGATAATTACGGAGCTCTCTGAGTGCTGAAAATTCTGACGGACGCATCTGTCAACATGCAGACAGGTGGGTTAGCGTCATAGGCAGCATTTAAAAAAAAGAAAATAAGCGACCATCAAGCCCCTAAGGCTTTCCTCTGAAAAGCTACACTTCACCCTGGTGATGATTCCACCTCGGCCTGGACCGGCCCCTCTGCAAGTCTAAGCAATGGAACCTGATAAGTCCCCCGCCTCTGATTGGCTGTGCTGTTAGTAGACAGGTCAATCGTAGCTCTTTGCTGACACAACAACATGCATGGAGGGGGCATTCATGTTTGTTCACTTCACTCTCTCTCTCTCTCTCTCTCTGATTTGACTGTTGTTGTGGTGGTTAAAGGTGTGGTCAGGCTGTTTCAGTGCTGTATTGTACCTTTTCCTCCCATTTCTGGCTGGCTTCATCCCTCCATCATCGGGGTAACTAACGAGGCCGCTCCAGTTGCCCACCTCCTCTCCTTTGAGGCGGGTAAACTGTTGCCCACTAGTGAGAGAATGAGGCAGTGCGTTTATAAAACAGCAAAAAAAAAGGATTAAACACACACACACACACACACACACACACACAAAGTTAGATCTAGTTACATGTGAGGACACTCCATTGTCACTCCAGAGAACACCGCTCCACAGCCCAATGCTGGGGAGGCTTGAGAGCCTCCTATACCAGTGGTCCCCAGCCCTGGCCCTGAATGGCCCACTGTCCTGACACCCAACCCAACTAATCAACTGTGCAGGGCACCAAAACCTCCATGGACCAGGGTTGGGGGACTGCTCCACAGCTCCACAGACGGTACTCTAGACGGCTGGGCACGGTGGCACTGGGGTGTCTGGATACTTTTGGACATATAGTGCACACGGATTAGGTTGAGCATCAGCACTGTCTGCCTGTGTGCTCGGGTTGTTCATTAGATGTGCGGTCTGGATTACAGCGCTGGCATCAGTTAGGGATTGGGCGAATTTTATGCTAGAGCAGAGGCATAATCTCAGATTAGGGCCAGGCAGTTTAGGGTTAGCGTATGAGCACTCAACACTTAAACTGCGGCCCCCTGGCACAGACTGTAAGCCTTACTGTTGATCCTAATGATGCTATTTTTTTTCTACTAACCCATGTGTACTCAAAAACAAACACGCACACACACACACACACACACACACACACTTCACTCATAGTGGACGGTCTATGTGAGCATACCTGATTTACAAGCTACATGGACATACTAGCTATGCTATACACTCATGGGGGAATGGCATCGCGTATCTGTGGTGGTCCTGGGCTCATGCCCTGATTTAACATGCCCTAAATGAACCCTCTTAACTTTCTTTACATCTACTAAACCTTGGTAGACACTTTCTAAATATGGCAAACATCTACTAAACCATTGTAGACGCCTACTAAACCTTGCAGACATCTACTAAACCTTGGTAGACACCTACTAAACCTGGCATACATCTACTAAACCTTGGTAGACACCTACTAAACCTAGCAGACATCTACTAAACCTAGTAAACACCTACTAAACCTTGGTAGACACTTACTAAATATGGCAAACATCTACTAAACCATTGTAGGCGCCTACTAAACCTTGCAGACATCTACTAAACCTTTGCAGACACCTACTAAACATGGCATACATCTACTAAACCTGCTAGACATCTACTAAACCTTGGCAGACACTTACTAAATATGGCAAACATCTACTAAACCATTGTAGACACCTACTAAACCTTGCAGACATCTACTACACCTAGTAGACACCCACTAAACCTTGGTAGACATCTACTAAACCCGTTAGACATCTACTAAACCTGGTAGACATCTATTGAACCTCATAGACAGGTTGATTTGGTTCATTTGAACTCCTTTGTTTTACTGCTGTGTTCTAGCAGAGTGGGCTCTCAGCCCACAGCAGTGAGGAACGTTCTCAGAAGGTAAGAGAACAGTGTGGAACTGTTACAGTGGAACATGAGAGTTTGTGAGTGTTGTGACTGCGTTTGGAGTCTAGTCACTAGGCAACCTTTGGATTTTTTTCTCTTTGAGCTATAGATTCCTGAAGTGCTTGTACACATTTGGACCATTCAGCCATCTGCTCTGTTACTGTGGAAATCTGCCAGCTAAATGAGTGCACATTACTGCAGCACGAATAAAGCTGGAGAACGCTCCTGGAGAGTCCTGCTAGCGTCTGGAAGTAAATGAAGGGAGCGGTAATAGAGCTCAGTGGTCTCAATCACGGTTATCGGCCAGAAAGTGAAACCCAACCTCAGCAGCCGCGGTAAGCACTGCAGGAAGGGAGGGTCAATGAGGACGAAGCCACTACTCCAGGTCTAGATCAGTACTGCTGCCACAGCCTTTTCAGTGCTCAATTAAAGCTGGAGAGACGACGCTAGAGCGGCCAGTCTCTGCTGCCTCGAGCAATGGTCTGT